>NW_027128299.1:59356-149993 GCF_037325665.1 Littorina saxatilis
ACCGTCACACACAAACACAGACTGACACAAACAAACACACACGCGCGCAAGAACATTCACGCTGAAACAAACACATTTACCTGCCTGTGTTTTACAATTAGGAAAACAAAACACAAAAAGCTAGGAATCAGTTTGCAGATACAGGATTTAGACTGAATCAGAAGGTTAATCCCTATATATTTTAAAAAGGAATCTGAATTTCAGCTTTTATGGTCTGTTCAAATGGGGAAAAAACATAATACATGAAGATACTCACTTGAATCTGTGTCCTGACTCGAGCAACAGCCAAATTGACTGTACAGCAGATGTAAAAATGGCAGAGAGCTGTTCTCTGTTCAAGTGTTTTCAGAAAGTGGACCATCCTTTTGTCAGTTTAGCACCCCCCCCCCCCCACCCCACCCCACCCCCTTGCACCCACTTTACCACCACCCCCCTTCCCCGGCCCCAACCCCCTTATTACCACCCTCCTCCCTCGATATCATGGGACTGCAATCTTTCCTAATTCATTCTTCATACACTCTTTATCACAGGAAAGTTAATTGTGTTTAAACCCTGTACATCCGGAGTCAGGAATTCGATACTGACACTTGACAGGTGTCACTGACCTGTTTTAGTTCCCACAGTCTATCAAATTCCTTTTTCTGTCGACAGCAGACTCTACTACTGCTAGTTACACTATTCTGTGTGCTGGAGGAAATCCTACACCACACAGAAAGGGTCAAGACCAGATACCACTACCGCGAATGTGCGCTTATCTGGCTGCGCTGAAAACAGGAAAAGTGACTGTGACACAGCAAGCAGAAGAGGTCAGGTGAAGATGGCTGCATCTGGCTCGCAGTGAAACACTCCCCTTTCCCCACAGGCCTCAGTAGCAGAACAGACTAAACTGAACTTAGCACGTTCTGCTTCCAACTGGATGGAGTTATAGGGTTCTGCTTCCAAGATGAGCAGGAGAAATGCTTGGAGCCAGAACAAATTATGACTTATAAATACGCAATTATGCAAGATTTTCAAGAATCCTTCACAGAAAGTGAGAATCATGTTACCATAAGTCAAATAACTATAAAGTTGCAAAACATGTTATTTGGAGGTAATTGGTTCTGGTTTTAGCCATCGTGTCTGATCTCCCAATATCGGTTTAAACATTTAATATTTCTCACGTAAACCATCACAGATACTGTCAGTTTTACACACAGTACAAACACCCTTTCATTGAAACACTCACCCCTTGAGAACATAGGTGCTTTCCGTAAAAAGCGAGCAATTTTCACACAAAAATTGTTTTGCATGGTTTATCTTACCCCGGAGCCATTGACATCGTGAACTCTGTTATTCCACTTTCCCTTTTTGGCAAAGCAGTCGTCAGGAATTTGAATGTGACTCGCTGTGAGCTTGTCTGCAATAGCACGTTATTATGTACCTCTGACTATGCACGAAACAAACGGCTGTGGTTCACAAGAACCCTCGTGATGACTTTTGACTATTCACAGGAACTGGCACACCTTACGTGAACCTGCTTCCGGGCGTTCCTTATTTTAACTTTAAATACTTCGAGTTTTAATAATCTTGTCTTGATGAAAAAATATTTATTTTATGATTTAAGAATGTTTGTGTAACACGCTGTCAATTTATTATTTAGATTTGAAAAGTTCGGTCTAGCGCCAAAACGCACCTCGGTCCGATTGTCTTGAAGACAATCCGCAACATTAAATCTTTGAAAATTACTCGCTCAGCCTCTTTACGTAGGGCATCTAGGATGTTCCCTTTGGTGAGCGTGATGGTTTACGGGAGGCGCACTTTGCCTTTAAATACTTGTCTTTAAATTCAAAGATTTGAATAGTGACTTAAAATTACAGTAGATTCCAATGATGAAATGACACTGCTCGTGTTACTCCAGTATTTCAATAGGGGATAAATACACAGGCACCATAATGGTCAGGTCCTCCAACCTTTCAGTTCTGCCAACATTAACATTCCACTTATCTGAAACAGGAAGTGATTAAATTTGTTACCTGGAGATGCATCGCTGAAAAACCCTTGCGGCAGATGTACGCGTCCCTGTTCTCATCCCTGGTTCCTAGTATCTTGATGTAGGTCCCATCAATCGCTCCAACGACGCCGGGAAAACCAGCTCTTGCTGCCCATTTCCCAGCTAATCGAGCCAGGTCACATCTCTGTGGCCACTGGATGACATATCCCGTAAAGAACAGACAATTGCATTAAAATATGCTGATCACAGTGTTAATTTTATTTAAAATTATCTGACAGTTTACCCATGTCTGTATTATTTACAATTAAAGTTACAGGTCTCCCAGTCCCAGCCACACGCCGGGGAAGTGTTACGACAGAAAAAATTGACGTTTGTTACGATAGCATTCTGCAGTCCCATAGTCAACAAGGTTTCGAGCCCGAAAGGTGTGTAACTTCCAAACTAATAATTATTGTGGCGTAATTATCGAAGTCAGCAAAGTTTATTTTTCTCTCAGCGGATTTATGATTGCATGAGGATTAACATGTTATCGATTTAATTTTTGAGGCTTCTGTTTTAGATTTGTGACAGTCGTATTTGTTGATATTGTTCGATTTGGGGATTTCTTTTTAAATGGTGGAGATTACAAGAGGCTTGAAGCAACAACGGTCATTTGATCAGGTAATGTGATGTATCATAACTGAAATGCATCAATAGCAGTGTCCCAATATGCAAATTGTGTGTTTGTGTCATCGGCTGAGGAAAAGAGCATGTGTATTTGTTTGGTACGCGTCGCAATGCACTGATACGGCCGCCCCGCTTTTCTGTTACGACCGCCGACTGTTTCGGGTACGGCAGCCGCCACTCATTTTATTCGTTTAATAATGTTATTGCCAAAGTTTATGACAGTTTGCAAACAAATATGAACGGGTTTCACTGCACATCGGTTGTGCACCGTCGTGTTATCAGGAATTTTGATTCCCTGCCCTCTTTTATTTAATATCGCATTCGTCACAGTTTATATCTAGAGTTGTTCTACTTCCAGTTAAGCGTGCACATAGTTTCAACGGGCATGTACATGACAAGTTCAAATGTCAATTGTCAAAATCAGTCGCTGAAAATCCAACTCGGTCTAAAAGACGGACACAAAGGAATCCCACTCACCAATTACTCGGGTGAGTCAGGGGGGAGATTGGGGTGGGGTGAAGGTTAATAACTAGGAGTCAAATTCAGATTAAAAAAAGATTTGAACTGGGTATGCATTACTGTTGTCAATATTTTTGAAGAAGAAAAATGCCTCTACAAAACTTTGATTGTAATTAGTTACCTTGATGCGTCTATGAGTATGAGACACTGAACCGCCTAAATATCTTTCTTACCTGCACAATCTGTATATCCAGGACTTTCCCCGGTCCCTGTTCGATGAGAGTGTATGTGCCATATTTGGCACAGTGTCCTGGGCTATCTGACCGCCCATCACCAATCAGCTCTAGACTTCTTCCCTCGTCCTGAAGCTGCGAAATGAGCTCTGACTGCTCCCGTTTCCATTTTCTTTCCACTGTAGAAAAAATGAAGTGCCGCTGATCCCAGAAGAACGTGCTCTCCAAAATGTAACGCACATTGAGCAGGTAAAACAGCCGGAGAATTTTTTTCGGGCTGCAGCCAGAGAGCACAACAGCTGATGACAGGAGCAGGTTCCCGCAGGGCATCTGCTTTATGTACGGTTGGCTGGTCCACTCTCTGAAGAAACAGCACTTGGAGCAGTCTTGTCGGACGTGGATGCAAGATCCAACTGTCTTCGATATGAAGGCCTTCGCAGGGTGAGAGCAATTGTTACACGACACTTGAGATTGCCACAAGTTCTCAAACGTCGTATAGTTGTGTTCTTTTATTCTACGTCGCCCGTCTTCGCAGCAGCAGAAAACAACTCGTCAAATTGAGTTCGAGGATTTATTCAGCATTCAATACATACAACTGCACAACGTAGCAGAACTCAAATAGAAGCTTTTTTTACATACAAATCGCGCTGGCATATATCGTAAATACTCAATCTCGAGAATATTCCAGACCGAACATGATACAACTACATTATACGAGCCGTGCATGGACTAAACTAGCGACATTCTCTATGACGTACATCAAAAGCGCCGACGCACTTAATCCGAACGAACGCCACGAACTCACGACTAAAACAGCGTGGTAAACAACTTGTTTTGACAGGACTAGAAAGTTCTCCTGCATTCTCGTCCAAGCATAAATATTTTGTTTACAAAATATAATATCGGTACTTTCCCACAAAGTACAAATAAGTCAACTACATGCAACACACAAAACTAAACCAAAGCTCAGCAACAGTAGCGTTTCCTAACATTACCCCCAACACCAGAAGAAATTTACCTAATTTCTTTCAATCATTGAAACGCTACCTGTACACATAATAATAATTATTACGTATACATAACAGATTGAAATCCAGGTATGTACATTAGTCTGTTGGAGAATGAACACAGTTTTAATCACATACTCGGCTGAGAAAAATCTGCTCCAACATTGTCTGAACCTTTGATCGATTCCACTCGCATATCAAAGTTCTGCAAGTACATCCCCCACCTCATGATACGATTATTCACAAACTTCGCAGAGTTCAGGTAGGTGAGGGGTTTGTGATCAGTCTGAAGCACGAATTTCACCCCTTGGAGGTAGAGTTCAAATTTCTTGATTCCCCACACAATGGCTAAACACTCTTTCTCCATGGTCGAGTAGTTCTTCTCGGCTCCTGACAGCTTCTTGCTGGCATAGCTGACCGGAAACGGTTTACCTCCATGCTCTTGCATCAGCATGGCGCCGATCCCTTCGTCCGATGCGTCTGTACGCAAGATGAACTCTTTGGCAGTATCAGGAAGGCGTAGCACCGGGTCTCGTGACATCAGGTCGCGCACGGTCAGGTATGCCTTCTCCTGAGCTGGTCCCCAGAGTATTCGGTTGGGGCATCCTTTTCGGGTCATGTCCGACAAAGGCGCCGTTATGGCGGCAAAGTTTGGAATGAACTCTCTGTAATACCCAGCCAATCCAAGGAAGGATCGCACCTGCTTCTTGGTTTCAGGACGTGGCGCATTGAGGATCTTGGTGACGTTTCCCAACAAAAGCCCCTTTTGACCTTCCTTCAGTGAATGACCTGTGAAGTCAACGTTGTCGGTCCCCAAAATGCACTTGCTGGGTCTCACGGTCAGATTGGCTTTTGTCAGGCGGGAAAACAGTTCCCTCAAAGTCTCCAGATGCTCCGCAAAGGTCTCCGTGTGGACTAGCAGATCATCCCAGTAGTACACAACATTCTTCATTCCTTTGAGCATTTTTCGCATTCCCCTCGTAAGGGTAGCACCACTGTTCACCATGCCAAAAGGCATCCGCAGGCACTCATACGTTCCGTCTGGAGTTGCAAAGGCGGTCTTTGGTATGTCCTCTTCGCGCAAAGGAATTTGCCAATATCCCTTGCTGAGATCGATCTTCGAGAAGATCTTACTGCCGGTTAACTGTCGGAATAGATCAGTTGCCGTCGGCATTGGTTCAGGGTCAAACACGGTGATCTTATTGACTTTCCTGAAGTCAATGCATACCCTGTTTGTGCCGTCTTTCTTCTTGACCACAACAACGGGAGATGAGTAAGGGGATGATGACTCACGGATGACCCCCATCTTTAACATGTTGTCGATGTCCTTCTTCAAGGATTCCCGAGCCTGAAACGGGATAGAATATGGTTTTGAGCAAACAGGAACGTCAGATGTGAGGTGGACTTCATGTTCGACCAAGGACGTAGAGCCTGGAACATCAGAGAACCTATGGGTGAAGTCGCCCATAAAATCATGCAGCTCCTTCTGCTGGTCTTCTGTCAGGTCAGGTCCTAACTTGACGTCATCCACTCCCCCTTTCTTGTGGAGGTCTCCCAACTCCAGTAGTTCCTCACCGTCGAACTCGTCTAGTTCGGCTGGTTCTTCCGCACTTGCTGCGACCTGTACTGCTTCCGGAGGTCTCTCCACATACAGTTTCAGGAGGTTAGCGTGGTAGATCTTGGACTTCTTGCCGACATTCACTTTGTAGTCGTTGATCCCTACCACGGCCTCAACCTCGTATGGGCCTTTCCACTGCATCAGTAGTTTGTTGTGATCAGCGGGGAGCAGTATCAGCACTTTGTTACCTGGTGTAAACTTCCTGTTTACGGCTTTGCGGTCGTAGTAGTGCTTTCCACTATCCTGAGACTTTCTCAAGTTTTCTCTCGCAATCTCGAGAGTCTCCTCCAGTTTCTCTCGCAACTCGAACACGTACTGGTAACTGTTCTTCACTTCAGGTGTGTCCACATCTTTCGTCCACAATTCCTTTAGTATCTGCATCGGGCCTCTCACGGTCCGCCCGTACATCAGCTCGAACGGGGAGAATCCGGTGGACTCTTCAATCAATCAATCAATGAGGCTTATATCGCGCATATTCCGTGGGTACAGTTCTAGGCGCTCTGCAGTGATGCCGTGTGAGATGAAATTTTATACGGCCAGTAGATTGCAGCCATATCGGCGCATATTTACCTTTCACGGCCTTATTCCAAGTCACACGGGTATGGTAGACAATTATTAACTGTGCCTAAGCAATTTTGCCAGGAAAGACCCTTTTGTCAATCGTGGGATCTTTAACGTGCACACCCAATGTAGTATACACGGGGGGTGGTTCGGACACCGAAGAGAGTCTGCACACAAAGTTGACTCTGTGAAATAAATTTCCGCCGAACCTGGGATCGAACTCGCGCTGACAGCGGCCAACTGAATACAAATCCAGCGCGCTACCAACTGAGCTATATCCCCGCCCCTTGTGGCACCTGCCTGTATGCAAACAGCAAGGCATTGATGTAGCGATGCCACTGCCTTGGCTGCTCACTGCATAGTTTCTTCAGCGTGGACTTCAGCGTCGCATTGAATTTTTCTACCAGCCCATTGCACATCGGGTGATAAGCTGTCGTAGTCAAGTGACGAATGCTCAGCAGCCTGTTGACCTCTTCCATGCATTCAGAGACAAACTGTGTCCCCAGGTCTGTGAGGATCTCTTCAGGAACCCCAATTCTGCTGAAAATGTCCACAAGTGCCTCAGCAACAGTCTCGGTGTCAATTTTCTTCAGAGGCACGGCTTCTGGGTACCTGGTTGCATAGTCTACCAGGGTCAGTACCCAACGATGACCCTCTTCACTTGGCGGTTTGATCTCGCCGATGAGGTCAATGGCCACCCTCTTGAAAGGTCGGTCGATCAAAGGCATCTTCTGCAACGGCACTTTCGGGACCCTTCCTCGAGGTATGGTTTTCTGGCAAATATCGCACGATCGGCAGAATCGAGTCACATCTGCATGCAGTCCTGGCCAGTAAAATGCAGCCTGGATTCTGTCTGATGTCTTCTTAACCCCCAGGTGACCTCCCATAATAGAGTCGGGGGCCACCTCCATCACCTGGCGCCTAAGTGGTTGAGGCACCAGAACTTGACGTAATGGCTTCCCACCGTTGACTCTCGCGTGCTGGAACACTCTGTACAGGATCTTGGCCTTTACTTCAAAGTGCACAGTGCCTTCGCCCTTAGTCATCTCCTTGACAGGACGACTCCTGTACTTTGTCAAGGTCAAATCAGCTTCCTGTAGCTGAATCAGCCGATCCCTGTCCACGACAGCAGTTGCAGAACTGTTGGTGACCCTGAGTGGCGTAGTTGTTTTGTCCTTCTTCGCCTGGGCTCTGGTCGTCACAGCGCTTACAACCTGCGGCTGGTCGCGGCGATGCACAGTTGCTCTGTCATCTCGTAACAGTTCGCTGATATCTTCATTCGCGAATGGCAGTGGGTCTTCCTCCTCAACAGCAGGCTGAGTTGCGCCCATTCTCCATTCGACATCAGGGTCATCAGGACGTCTTGCACCCCCAATGTTCCCAATTAGTAGATCGTACAAGGGCTTCTTCGGGCAGACGGCCTCAACTTCTCCGGTGAAGTATGGAGTATCGATCTGGTCCTTCCCGTCAGTGAATGCTGGAAGTTTCGATGCCCTGTGTAGCATTTGCTGCTGGTTATCTCTTAGGCGTGGTGCCTCGTGCTCATTTTGAACACGCACCATTTCTGTCTGAAGCTCTAAGCGCTTCATCTCCATTTTTGACTCACATGCGAAGCAAAAGTGAGTCTATGTACTCACCCGAGTCGTCCGTCCGTCCGTCCGTCCGTCCGGACGTCCGTCCGTCCGGCCGTCCGGAAAACTTTAACGTTGGATATTTCTTGGACACTATTCAGTCTATCAGTACCAAATTTGGCAAGATGGTGTATGATGACAAGGCCCCAAAAAACATACATAGCATCTTGACCTTGCTTCAAGGTCAAGGTCGCAGGGGCCATAAATGTTGTCTAAAAAACAGCTATTTTTCACATTTTTCCCATTTTCTCTGAAGTTTTTGAGATTAAATACCTCACCTATATATGATATATAGGGCAAAGTAAGCCCCATCTTTTGATACCAGTTTGGTTTACCTTGCTTCAAGGTCAAGGTCACAGGAGCTCTTCAAAGTTGGATTGTATACATATTTTGAAGTGACCTTGACCCTGAACTATGGAAGATAACTGTTTCAAACTTAAAAATTATGTGGGGCACATGTTATGCTTTCATCATGAGACACATTTTGTCACATATGATCAAGGTCAAGGTCACTTTGACCCTTATGAAATGTGACCAAAATAAGGTAGTGAACCACTAAAAGTGACCATATCTCATGGTAGAAAGCCAATAAGCACCATTGTACTTCCTATGTCTTGAATTAACAGCTTTGTGTTGCATGACCTTGGATGACCTTGACCTTGGGTCAAGGTCACATGCATTTTGGTAGGAAAAATGTGTAAAGCAGTTCTTAGTGTATGATGTCATGAAAGGTCAAGGTCAAGCATGTGAGTCGTATGGGCTTTGCCCTTCTTGTTATTTGGAGCTCTGAGCGTTTCAGCTCTATTTGCCTTTCTTCACGCTGTGCTTCTCTTTCTCTTTCTTCACGCTGCGCTTGTCTTTCTTCACGCTGCGCTTGTCTTTCTTCACGCTGCGCTTGTCTTTCTTTTTCTTCTCGCTCACGCTGCGCTTGTCTTTCTTCACGCTGCGCCAGCAGTCGTGTCTGGGACTCGACGAACTCCGTCAACTGCTTGCCTTTTAGTCCCAGTTCAATTCCTTTTCCCCAGAACTCAGCCATTCTGGTCTTTTCCGGTGCGTTCGTCTGTATTCTTTCACAGCCCCGAACGTAGACGAATGTAGTCTTCTAAAAGAACACAGTCTCTTCTGCACCTCCGATGCTTCTCTCGTCGCTGTTCACCTTCGTAGACGCAGGCTGCCACCCTCCTCGTCTAACGTGACGGCACACTCTGCTCACGATACGTACACGACGTACCTCAGTCGTATTTCGTAGTATTAATGCACTAGCGCCGCGACGAAGTCCGTCTCGTCCGAACGGCAGCTAACCTCTGTAATCCCGATACACTCCGGCGTCGCTCACCGTACCGAGCTACGGCGATTACCAAACTCTTCACCAGTCACACCGAATCCACGGTTCCGTAGTCTCAATACTGATCCCTCAGGATACACCCGATTGATGGCTACCTCCTGTGACTGTCTTGACGCTGGTCCTTGTTGCTGGAAAACCCTTGGCGTTAAACGTAGATCCTTGGCTTGGCCCCCAATTGTTACACGACACTTGAGATTGCCACAAGTTCTCAAACGTCGTATAGTTGTGTTCTTTTATTCTACGTCGCCCGTCTTCGCAGCAGCAGAAAACAACTCGTCAAATTGAGTTCGAGGATTTATTCAGCATTCAATACATACAACTGCACAACGTAGCAGAACTCAAATAGAAGCTTTTTTTACATACAAATCGCGCTGGCATATATAGTAAATACTCAATCTCGAGAATATTCCAGACCGAACATGATACAACTACATTATACGAGCCGTGCATGGACTAAACTAGCGACATTCTCTATGACGTACATCAAAAGCGCCGACGCACTTAATCCGAACGAACGCCACGAACTCACGACTAAAACAGCATGGTAAACAACTTGTTTTGACAGGACTAGAAAGTTCACCTGCATTCTCGTCCAAGCATAAATATTGTGTTTACAAAATATAATATCGGTACTTTCCCACAAAGCACAAATAAGTCAACTACATGCAACACACAAAACTGAACCAAAGCTCAGCAACGGTAGCGTTTCCTAACAGAGAGCATCGAGGACAACTCTCAAACAGCTGCATCAAGTTTGCCTGGAAGACAATGTACTTGTCTTCCAGGTCGGGGCTGGGTCTCGGCTCAGGGGCATTCCTAAAACACACAGGTTATACACTTTCTTAGCACATAAAGGGTTACTATGGAAACTACATGTGCCATACACAAGAACAAATTGTTTCACTGCTAGTGCTATGGATATAATTACTTCATGTTATACATGTCGCAATGACAGTGAAATCCAGTATAACAAAAACATTTAAGATGAAATTAGCTTCTTACTTGTGATGAGAAATTAAGCTAAATAATGTCACAACAAAAATGTTTATTGACATGTTTTTGGTGTTTTCCCCCCATTTAATAGACAAAAAGGGGCTATGGCCAGTGAGATAAAGACCAGAGAGAGAAAGACAAAAACAAAGGACACAGTGATAGCAGCTAAAAATAGCTGACTGTCACCCAAAGTAATCCTTGACTTCTGTCTTACTTTTT
Organism: Littorina saxatilis; assembly: GCF_037325665.1. Lineage (NCBI taxonomy): Eukaryota > Metazoa > Mollusca > Gastropoda > Littorinimorpha > Littorinidae > Littorina > Littorina saxatilis. The sequence goes on from NW_027128299.1 coordinate 70,079, forward strand.
AAAATGTAGAGAAGTAGATGTCTATTGAAAACTTACAAGAACTGCGGATCTTCTGGTTCACCTCCATCCTCGTCAGCAGGCTCGTCCTCTTCCGCAGCTGCAGCGCGCTGTCGTTCACCTTTTCGTTCTTCTTTCCCCACACTCTCATCTGTAGAAGTTAGAACCGGCATTGCGTGTTAGAGGTGGGGCGTTGATCAGGTTGCATTGGATCCTGACATCCTTGGTTTCGGCAATGGCAGAAACATCTGAAGAACAAATGACATTGCTGATAATTGATAATTACAAAACAATGTACATTTCACTTCAATAACCGGAACAATGACAAGTTAATTTTAGTTTATTTATATTACTGTAACAAGCGGACTACTGATATTCATTTACAATACCATATAATCATACCTGTAAACTTAAATTAGGAACAGATTTTGGAATGTTGCATTTCTGCTGCAAAAGTAAACAGGAGTGAAGCGTGCAGTAACAGGGATGTCGTTAGGCGTCGGACATCGGACATATATAACGATGAAAATCCCCAAATGTCCGATTCACATTGCCGCATGTCGGTCAGATGTCCTATCGTTTTAGCCTAAGCGTGGTCATTGTCCGATATGTACTCCATTCCTTCGGACAGCGCGATAATCGTTAATTTTCATTTCAAGATACAAATCTTCTAAAACACCGAACGCTCTCGTGTTCAGCTGACACTGAAGTTGCCACTGCCGCGTGCGGATCTTTTCTTTTGTCGGGAATTCCCGAACTGTTTGTGGTATGCGCCGTTTGGGTATTTATACCGTCTCGGTGCAGCGCACTGATCTAAAAATAGTGGATTATTTTTAGATCAGTGCATGCTACAGGAGTACGGGAGACAACTCCAACTGACTAAATTTGTCGTCTGCTTTTGTTTTAGATATGAGACGAAGCACCGAATTATGCCGCTGGAAAAAAAAACTAAAGCCTGCAAAAGACCAGCATTAGATCAAACCGATCATTTTGTTTTTCAACTTTTATCCAAATCATGCCGTTTGTAATCAAAGTAAGAGCTCTGAAGTTGTCCATGTTGGTTTCTTTTTTGTGTTCTTTGAAACTAAACAAATACAACATTATACGCACACTGTGTTGATGTATTTACTATATTATGTGTGTGTTCTACAGTGCGCGTGCGTGTGTGTGTGTGTGCGTGTGTGTGTGGGCGCATGACTTTGGAACAATTCCATGGAATGTGTTATAAGCTGTTTGGCGCAAATTCATAATGTCCTATTACACTTTCTGAAAGCGGTCAAATGTCCTATTTATGCTGAAGAACTCAGGACATTTGTCCTATAGGTATGAATTTGTAGCAACATCCCTGCAGTATGTATAATAGTATATCAGACCAATTATATATAGCTCAGAATAGAGATATAAATGGCAAACTTTAAAACAATTCAAAAGAATATAAACGATAAAAAGACTGTTAATCTGAAAAGCTCACATTTATGTTTCCCTCGCAGTTTGATGTGCACTTGCACATGCTTGGATGCTGATGACGTGGCTGGTGGTACTTCTGGTTGTAGTTGATTCCCACGTTCCTGTTCATCCTCCTCTTGTAGCTGTAAAGCCTCCACATTGTCTTCGTCATCCACTTTGACATTCAGCGGGCAGTTGAAGTTTTGCTGCTGTAAAAGTAACAAATTGCATACTTATAAAACATCTAGTGAATACAAACAGCTCTTGATTTCCTTTTAATTTTACCGTACCCAACCAATTTTTACCAAGCCTATTTCAATTCTCACTGCCAATGCTAATTGCTATGGAGTACGTGTGACTGTGAGTGTCAAATACTGTAATTTTATAATCCCTCATTTCCTTTTATCTTCTTTAACCAAAGTTCACCTAGCCTACATCAATTTAACAAACATATTATATCACATATGTTCTGAAAAAGAGTGGCACTGGCACAAATTGACAAAACATATGGGGATCTAAATCAAACCAAAGCCGAACATCTGATGGGACAATAATGATACTGAACAGCTGACTGGCATGGTGACTTGTTTGAATTTGATGCCTGTGCATGGATAAACTGATTTGCAGAAAATGTTCCTTACGTGAATGTATCACATCTTATACTGATCTAGATCAGATGAATTTCCTGTCACTCACTCACTGTGACTAATCTAGTCTTTCTATGTAAGTATAGTGGTCCAGTGAACGATACCTTTGCCTGTGGTCAGTGTCACTCCCTGTCAGAGGAAAGTTATTCATCCAAAGTGAAAAAACTTAGACTTACTCGTGTTGCGAAAAAAACAAAGTATTTAGTCTACACCCGAGAGAGCATTTTTGGAACAAACAGTGTAGAGTCAATATAGGGAGGACAGAGGAAATTTTAAGGCGACATCATTAAGTTCTACCTACCTCGCGTGCAATGGCCAATGTCGAGTTTCAACCGCGTAGTTCGTCGACGACACACTTATTCTTAAAAGTCAGCAATTGACGACGTGGCGAAAATATTCTGAAATTCTGAAATTCTTCTCTCCGTTGGGACCATGATGTCACTTGTCGATTCCGGATGCGGTCTTCGAGTTTGGTTTCTCCGGTGATCTGTGTAACGTCTTTCGGTTCAGCACATACACGGAGGCAACTCCTGTCAGTGTGTTCCAAGCTTTATTCATTTCTTAGTAACTCTAGACAAGCACATGTATGGTACATCGACCTAGATATTCTCCCGCATAGTGGGAAGTAACGTGCAGTGCGCATGTCCCGTGACGTATGCCCTTGTTACAATGCGCATGTCTGGCCTAGTGCCTTACTAAGACCCAAAAAAAATTGTCTGTTTAGGGTAACATGACCAAAACAAGTAGGGTCGGTAGGTAGGTATTTTTTTTTTTTTTGGTGTAAATGCTATGTTGGCTGAACATTCACTTCTTATATTTGATGAATACATGTTTCAAAACTAACGTATAAATAAAACAGAGAGAAAGGGAGAAAGAGAGATTCTACAGTGTATGTTCAAATTCACTTATAAACCAAAATAATTGCACAAATACATCCACACAAAAAATTGTCATCTAACTTTAATTGTTTAAAAGAACACCACAGTTGAAACAAGAATCTCAAACTGAAACATGTTTTTCCTCTCCTTTGTTTTGTATCTAGACTTTAATGTCTATTTCTTCTTTTGTTTTCTTTTTATACCCTGAAAAAGTCCACAGACCTCAAATGTTGACTTGAATGAAATCATTAAACATTTTCATTCAACAGAAACATGTTCAAATTCACATATTTAAACCAAAATAAGTTCACAAATACATCCGCACAAATTTTTTTCATTGTTTGAAAGAACACCACAGTTTAAACAAGAATCTCAAACTGAAACAGGATTTTCCTCTACTTTGTTTTGTATCTAGACCTGTGTCTTTTTTACATCCTGCAAAAAGTCCACAGACTTCAAATGTTTACTTGGGTGAAATCATTTAGCATCCTTTCTGCCTGGCGAGTACACTTTAAAAGTTTTAGTCAACAATCTCAAAATGTCGTGGTGAAATCATTTTCATGTGACACTTTGATGAACTTTAACACACACACACACTCACAAAAACACACCCCCCCCCCAAAAAAAAAAAATTAAATAAATAAAAATAAAAATAACAACAAAAAAACGCACAAACAGTTGACATAGTTCTAGAGATGCAATGGATGAAAGATTGGGTTTGTGCTAGTTCACTTCTTTCTGCCAAATGGCCTCTGAGTGATGGGTGTGTTCTGTGTTGCACAAGAATTGAAGGATTTTAACTCGCCAAGCGAAAGGCCCCAGTCCAGTTCAAAGCCGTTCTCACCAGAAAGAGATTCCGATCCCAAACACTGAACCTCGTAACCCTTAAGAAGGTCGGAATGAATGTCTTCGTAGATGTAGTGAAGTGTTGTTGATGTTGGGTATCTACTTAATAATTTCGTTTGTTCAAGATGGTCACACTTTTGAAAAACAATTGCATAACAGGTGCCGGCTTTGGCACTCGCCGCACTGATTTCGCGATGCGTAGCCATTTTTTTACACTTCTGTGATGACAAGGGAGGCTAATCTTAATGCTTGGTTACTTCCAGTATGGCGCGCGACGCTCACTTTCGTTCCTAATGAAACGCCAAATGTCTCTTTTTAGCATTTTTACCTCTTTTTTTTTCTTTTCTTTTTTTTGAAATCAAAAAAAAGTTTTTGGGTCGGCGCCAAATCGATAGGGTCGGTCGGGTTACCCTAAACAGACAATTTTTCTTTTTGGCCTAAGCTCACTAATAGTGTCATCCCCCTTTCTCTGCCGAATGCAAACAAATCAAATGTCCTACTCTCTCTAAATTATTCCTACCAAGTAATGGACAAATCATATGCAACCAACGTTGTTCCTACTTTTACAATTACCAAACTCTGAAACACATTTTTATCCACAACACCAATACAACATTCTTTATAACAACACCTGAATGTATTTCAATGATGTGACACACTCAGAACAACACAAAGTATGCTTTTGTTCAATAGTACCTCACACATAATTTCCATCTTAATAGTACTACCCCATGTACGCATAATAAACACAAATATGCACAATAAGTCAGTTCAATAGTACCTCATACATAATTTCCATCTTAATAGTACCGTACACCATGTACGCATAATAAACACAAATATGCATAATAAGTCATACAACTTCTTCCTTTTAGCACCATATTGTTTGACTAGTCCAGATCAAAAACATAGCAGTCAGTCAATTTAGTTTAGTTTTGTTTTTGTTTTACTGTGTCTCATATTCTTGCAATATTGTGGGTTTTTTTTATCAGTCTCCCACTGCGTGTTGCCACTTGTGGTGAAATGCTTGTTGTTTGTTCTGCTTGTATTTCATGATCCTGAGTGCCATTTTCTGTGTTGTGTTGTTTTGTTGTCATGCTTTCTGTCACTTGTTTTTGCCCTGTTTGGTTTGTTTGATCTGTTGTATTTTGATGGTATTTTGGTGACTGTGGTTGCTGAATGAGTATCTGTTCATGTGACTTTCGGAGGTGTTTTCGATTTCTTCGGTACCGCCTACCATTTGCACACATGCGCACGAAAAAGATCCCACGTTCACAGCGAAAGTCTCAGGGCTTGGAAAACACGAAGACACGCATGCATCATCTCTCGTCTCCGATTATCATGATCGTATTTCGATAGGCCTACTTTGACGAGACAAACTCAATGCTGGTGTGTCGAAGAAGACAGCCACAGCGGGCTTGTTCGAATCAAAGTATCACACCATATCTTCAACGTATTACAAATACCTGTCCCAATATAGACCAGTTGGTCTAAGAGGACGTTAAACCCTAATAGTCAGTCAGTCTCTCTCTCTCTCTCTCTCTCTCTCTCTCTCTCTCTCTCTCTCTCTCTCTCTCTCTCTCTCTCTCTCTCAGTCTTTCTCCCTTTCTCTGTCTCTTTGTGTCCCTCTCTTTCTCTCCCTTTCTTTGTGCCTCTTTGTGCCTCTCTCTCTCCCTCTCCCTCTCTCTCTCTCTCAGTCTCTCTCTCTCTCTCTCAGTCTCTCTCTCTCTTTCTCTCTCTATCATTCTCTCTCTCTCTCTCGGCTCTCTCTCTCTCTCTCTAGCTCTCTCTCTCTCTCTCTCTCTCTCTCTCTCTCTCTCTCTCTCTCTCTCTCTCTCTCTCTCTCTCTCTCTCTCTGTGCCTCTGTGTGCCTCTTTCTCTCTCCCCCTCTTTCTCTGCCTCTTGCGCCTTTCTCTTTGGTGTAACTGTCGATGATTAAAGGAAATGGCAAACACACATAAACAACCTGTGCAACGTGTTATCAAGTAATTTACATTTGATGTCAAAACTCAAATATTATACGAAATCTGAAGCACCAAAATTGTTCGTTTTGTGCCTCTCTCTCTCTCTCTCTCTCTCTCTCTCTCTCTCTCTCTCTCTCTCTCTCTCTCTCTCTCTCTCTCTCTCTCTCTCTCTCTCTCTCTCTCTCTCTCTCTCTCTCTCTCTCTCTCTCTCTCTCTCTCTCTCTGTCTCTCTCCATCCTCTCTCTCTGTCTCTCTCTCTGTCTCTCTCTCTCCACCCTCTCTCTCTCTCTCTCTCTCTCTCTCTCTCTCTCCTACTATTTCTATCTCCCTCTGTGTGCCATCCCTCTCTCTCTCTTTCTCTGCGGTGTGCCTCTCTCTCTCTACCTCTTTGTGCTTCTCTCCCTCTCTCCTCCCTCTCTCTCTCTCTCTCTCTCTCTCTCTGAACCCACCAAGAATAACAGACACAACTGCAACTCTTATTGATCACATATATACTGATAATAAGAAGATTGTTTCTAATGTGTATGTGTCCAATTCCAGTATTAGCGATCATATGCCTATTTTTTGTTCGGTCTCTATGCGCTTGCCTAAATCAGGACCAAAAGGCCACACGACCATAGAATACAGAAGTTTTAGACATTTTGATGAGTCTGCATTTTTTCGTGATCTTAGTGAAGCTCCATTTCAGAGCGTTTTTAATTTCAGTCTTGCAGATGATGCTTTTGATCAATTGTATAGCATTTTAAGCACAACTATAGATAAACACGTGCCCCTGCGTCAGCATAGAGTAAAACATGCCAGACTTCCGCCTTGGTTAACATCAGATATTATAGAGGCGATGGCTCTGAGAGATTATTTCAAGGAAAATAAGATGACAGACGAATATAAACAGCAGAGGAATGAGGTGTTAAACCGTGTGAGACAATCCAAAACTGGTTACTTTGATAAATTAATTTCCGATAAGAAAGATACTGCAACAATTTGGCGGGCAGTAAATGAAATCCTTGATAAATCTAGGAAAAGGTCAACTGCTAATCTAACAAAACTATCTGCGGAAGAATTTAATAATCATTTTATATCTTTAGCGGATAAATTGAAGGCTTCTGTGGCAGAAACAAATTCTCGGGATAGAGATGACTGTTTTGAAAAATTGGACGAATTCTGTCAGCGGAACAGAATAAACAATGAAGCGTTTATCATTCCTCCGATTGCAGTTCATGAGGTCGGAACATTTATTGAAAACCTGGAGAATAAAAAGTCCATGGGTCCTGATAAAATACCCGTGAAGTTATTGAAGCTTTCTCTACCGTATATTGTGGATTCGCTCACGTTTGTATATAACCTTAGTATTGAGCAGAACTTTTTTCCGTCTAAATTGAAAAGCGCCAAAGTCATACCCCTTCCCAAATGTAAAGATCTCTCAGACCCAAGTAATTTTTGACCCATTTCTTTACTGCCTGTTTTGTCAAAACCATTAGAAAGGCATGTGCACAAGCATCTTCTTGCTTACATGGAAGAACAAAATTTGTTCCATCAGTTTCAATCCGGTTTTCGGTCCAAGCATTCTTGCCACACAGCTCTTACGTCTCTCTGCGAAGCTTGGCTGTCAGCAATGAACAAGTCTGAAGTTACAGGAGCATTGTTTTTGGACTTTAAGAAAGCATTTGACTTAGTCGATCATTCCATATTGCTGAAAAAATTACACTATTATTTGAGAAACGATTCGGTCTGTGACTTCTTTAAATCGTATCTTGCTGACCGGACACAGTATGTCACTCTACAATGCCAGAATTCGTCTACTGCACTAGTAAGACATGGCGTCCCTCAAGGGTCTATATTAGGACCTATTCTCTTTTGTATTTACGTTAATGATTTGCCTTTACATGTATCGGATGATAAAGTCAAATGCGAGTTTTTTGCAGACGATTCGTCTATCCATACCAGTAACACCTCGTTGGAATCAGTAAATTCTTCCCTGAAGAACACTTTGGACGAAGTTGCGAAATGGTGCACATCAAATGCCATGATACTGCACCCAGAAAAAACTAAAAGCATTGTTATTACCACAAGACAAAAGCATCAGCTAAGTCCTCTTAAATTACAACTGACCTTAGGTACAACTCAAATACAGCAAGTTAAAGAACACCGCATACTTGGTGTAACTGTTGATGAAGAAATGAAATGGCAAACACACATAAGCAACCTCTGCAAAGTGTTATCAAGGAATTTGTATTTGCTGTCAAAACTCAAACATTATGCGAAGTCTGAAACATTAAAAATGTTCGTTCATGCTCATATAATGCCTCATATTAATTTTGCTTCGACATTGTGGGATGGCTGCAGCGATGTTCACTTATTAAAACTCAATTCTTTGTACCGTCGTGCTGCAAAACTTATCCTGTATGAATCGCACATGTCTACAGAAATGAAGTTAAACATCCTTAATTTCCTTCCCCTAAAAACCCACCTTGCATACAATAAGGCTGTCTTTATGTATAAAGTAGTTCATGGCGATGTGCCCAGTTATGTGCAATCCCATTTTACACATGTTACGAAGAGGTATGGGTCTCAAAATTTACTTCCTCCAATTCCTCGTATAGATCTTTATAAATCCAGCTTAGCTTTTTCAGGATCATCTCTGTGGAATTCTTTGCCAATAGAAATCAAACGATCCGCATCATTAAAGGCCTTTAAAAGGCAGTTGCACACACATTTGAGCACACTATAAACTGCCCCTGCTGTCTAGTTTCCATTGTGTACTCGGATAATGTATGCAATGCTCTTAAGTGTTTTGTTTTTTATGTTTATACTCGACCATTATTTTGATGTTTTACTAGTTTAATACTTTGATTAGATACTGTTCCTTTTAGGTATGAAATGATAGCATGTGCTTGTGTGTAGATATGCGAGCGCACGCTCGCGCGCGCGAGCATGTGTGTGTGTATATGTGTGTGTGTGTGTGTGTGTGTGTGCATGTGTGTGTGTGTGCATGTGTGTGTGTGCATGTGTGTGTGTGTTGATGTGTGTGTGTTTATGTGTGCATGTGTGTGTGTATACGTGGGTGTGGATGTGTGTGTGTGTATGTGCGCAGTCTTTGCTTTCGTTTACAATTATTCTCTGTATATGTTCCAAGGACAGGTTGGAAGATTAGGCTAAGCCTAAAACCTTTATCCTTATGTAATAAAGTTCTGAGTTCTCTCTCTCTCTCTCTCTCTCTCTCTCTCTCTCTCTCTCTCTCTCTCTCTCTCTCTCTCTCTCTCTCTCTCTCTCTCTCTCTCTCTCTCTCTCTCTCCTTTAAACAGTATTTTATTCGTAAACAGACACACTCTCTCTTGTAAATCAGTGGTGCTGTGTTTCTTGACTTTAAAAAAGCGTTTGATCTTATTGATCATTCAATTTTATTGAAGAAATTACAGTTGTATAATTATCAGAAACAGTTCAGTGTGTAAATTGTTTGCTTCCTATTTACAGGACAGATCTCAATATACTGCCCTTAACTGTAAAATATCTACTGAGGAAACTAGTGGGAAATGCGGGTTTTTTGCTGACGATTCTTCTCTTCATTCAGGTGGAAAGTCTGTTCCAGTATTAGAGTCCTCCCTTCAAACAGCTTCAAACGATGTAAATAACTGGTCTAGTGCCAATGCTATGCTTGTCCATCCAACAAAAACTAAAAGTATGGTAATTGCAACCAGACAAAAACATCAGATTTCTCCACTCAAACTAAATCTTAATATTGGTACGCAATCAATTGAACAAGTTCAACGGCATCGCGTTTTAGGGGTAATTATTGATTGTGAATTCAAGTGGCAGGCACAATTACAGCATATTTGAAAGAAAGTAGCCAAGAACGTTTTCCTCCTATCCAAGTTAAAGCAATTTACGGACAGAAGGACTCTGGAAATGTTCCACCATTCTCATGTAATGCCTCACATCAATTATGTTTCGACGCTCTGGGATGGCAGCAGTGATGTCCACTTGAAAAAGTTAGACTCTCTATCGTCGCTCGGCTAAACTCATCGTAAAGGATAATGCCCCAACATGTACAGATATGAAATTAAAAATGCTTAACTTTCTTCCACTGGAAAAGCATCTCAAGTTAAACAAAGCCATTTTCATGCATAAATTGTATTACAGTAAAGTGCCGATTTACATTACATCATTATTTAACAAAGCTACCGACAGATATGGGTCGGTCAACTTGATCCCACCGATTCCACGAATTGACCTTTATAAGACCAGTTTTGCTTTTTCGGGTACATCAGTTTGGAATTCACTTCCATCATCCTTTAAGCACTTAAAGTCATTAAAAAGTTTTAATAAATGTGTCAAAAACACTTAATGTCTAAGTAGTTTAACGCGTTTTGATTTACCACACTTAGTATTACGCCAAAGATATGCTGTGCATTGTATAGGCCCCTATTCTGAACATATTTTTGTTGTACTATTGCTACATGTTCGATTGCTACCAGCTTGTACTTATAATTACTTGCATAGTATGCATTTGATTTTATGAATAACCACGTGCACATATGTATGCTCTTCATGCCTCATCTTCTTCTTCATCATCATCATCTCCAGTAGGTATTAATTTAGTTTTACTAAAGCCTGCTGGGACACAAGTAATGGGTTAGTGCATTTGTAAACAGGAATCGCTTGACAAGTGGCCCCCTTCATCCCCCCCTTCCTCGTCCTGATATGGCTCTACGTAGTCGGCTGGACGTTAAGCAACAAATAAACAAACAAAAAAGTCATCATCATCATCATAATCATCATCATCATCATCATCATCATCATCATCATCAACATCATCGTCATCTTTATCATCACGTGTTGAAGTTTTCTGACCTCCTTTTGTTGGTAAACTTTTTAACATTTTAATTTTTAATTTTTCAATTTTATCATTGTGTGTCTGTGCGTCACAAGGACAGATTGTAAGAAAAGGCGTAGCCTTAAATCTGAATCCTTGTTAAATAAAGTTCAATTCAATTCAATTCAATTCTCTACCTGTTTCTCTCTCTCTTTGCCTCTTTGTGCTTCTCTGTCCCACCCTCTCTCTCTCTCTCTTTTCTCTCTCTCTCTTTGTGATTCTCTCTTTCTCTCTCTCTCTACCTGTCTCTCTCTCTCTCTCTCTCTTTGCCTCTTTGTGCTTCTCTCTCTCTCTCTCTCTCTCTCTCTGCCTCTGTGTGCCTCTCTCTCTCTGTACCTCATTGTGCATCTCTCTCTCTCTCCACCCTCCCTCTCTCTCTCCCTCTCTCTGCTTCTTTATGTCTCTCTCTCTCTCTCTCTCTCTCTCTCTCTCTGTCTCTCTCTCTCTCTCTCTCTCCCTCTCTGTGTGAATGTTTGTGCCCCTCTCTCTCTCTCTCTTTCTCTCTCTGTGTGCCTCTCTCTCTCTCCTTCTCTCTCTCCTGAGCGTATAAGAATGTCCTTGTGTGCGATGTGTAATTGAGACATGGATGTGTTCATGTCTGAATGTGTAAGCACAATGCAAGGTATGGCCAGAGAGGTATGTGGGAGGTGTTTTTATAACCTGTCCTGTTATATAGTGCTATATGTCTTATGTAAAATCAATGTCTTGTTTGTATTATTGTTATGTACCACGCCTGAATTTCTCTATGAGATAATAAAGTATTCTTATTCTTATTCTTATTCCTTCTCTCTCTCTCTGCCTCTTTGTTCCTCTCTCTCCCACTTCCTCTCTCTCCTTCTCTGCCTCTTTGGCCCCTCTTTCTCTCTCTCTCTCTCTCTCTCTCTCTCTCTTTCTCTCTCTCTTTCTCTCTCTCTCTCTCTCTCTGTCACGTTTCAATATATCACTTAAGGTGATTATGAAACGGTTAGTTACTACTAACTAACTAACCACACCACGATCCACTCTCGCAGTCATACAATTTAATAGAGACAACAAAAGTATAAGTTTCAGACGCCTGTTTATGTAGAAACTCGCCACCTCCCTCGAGACTTCACTCAAAATATGTTCTTTTACGTTCACAAAACGTAAAAAACCCGTGGTCACTGACAAAATGCCAGTTAGAATATAGAAAATTATAGTAACACGCTGATCCCGTGTAAAGATAAGAAAATACGACTGTTCTGCTCAAAAGTGCTAATTAATGCAGGTGTCTCACACCCCACGTTGTCACTACTCGAAAATAATCACAGACAGCAAAAATAACAACGGTGGTCAACGGGGTGCAAAGACATGGTGCACTTAGCTTTCTTTGGCCACTGGGTGGACGGCCTGTAATTAGTCTTTTTAGCCTCCACAACTGCTCCGTCGAATGAAGTGCTGGTTAGCGTGGTGACGAAGCAGGGAACTGTGGAGGCATCAGGCGCCGCACCCAGTCGCTGGTTAGCTGGTTAGCCGGTTCGCTGGTTAGCTGGTAAGCCGGTTCGCTGGTTAGCCGGTGTGCTGGTTAGCGTGGTCCCGCAGAAGGCAGCCGAACAGAAGTTAGGAAAACGAAGGCTGCAAACAGAAAGCATCGGTGCACTAAACATGTCAGCTACCCCTCACCCTCCACCTTTAAACATGTCATCTTTACATATCTCATCGAGCACGTGGGCCTGCACATTGGACTTTTCACAACAAAACAGCCGTTTTCCGTCCTTCTCTCCCCATCTGCAAAAACCATATACAGATTAGTATTTTAGCGTCACAGAGAGCAAATTATGCGCTAACCTGGAAAGAACAACAGAGAGTATTTCATTCCACAAACACAGACTCGTCAACAGCGTTAAATAATGATTTATTACCTCAAACAGCCTATGAATGTAGCACTCTCATGGAAGCAAAACCTGCTTCCTCCCTGGAATGGCCTCTGTTCGTCAACAGTGACAACAACCTCCAGAAACCCCTTGTCGAATACTTATGCGAAAACCATCGCACGACGAAGGAAAGATTTGACGACTCGTCCTCAGCAAAACATGTGGCAGTGAGAAGGTGATAACTCGCTGAAGTTCCCCTAAAGTGCCGAATATTCTATCCGGTGAAATCCATCATACTCTAGAAATCGTCGTATTCGATCCTTCTTCTTCTGCTGCTGAGTGTCAAGTGTGCCGTCCTTGTGTCTCTCACAGACCACCTAGCCAATAACACGTGACTGACCTTGTCACATATCAAGTTCAGCTATCCACAATTCTGCCTCGCAAAGCAGAATTAACCCCGAAAAATCCGTGCGGCACAAAACATCCGTGGTCGCGCTGTCAGCAAAACCCTGCCGTGTAGCCCCGACTCACGCACAGGCGCTTTCAGTCGCAATTGACCAAGAGAAGGCACCCCACTGAGTGACACTTTCTTGGTCTATGTCACCAGATCGTGACACACTCTCTCTCTCTCTCTCTCTCTCTCTCTCTCTCTGTGCCTCTGTGTGCCTCTCTCTCTCCCCCCCCTCTTTCTCTGCCTCTTTGTGCCCCTCTTTTTGGTGTAACTGTCGACGATTAAAGGAAATGGCATACGTAAAATAAGTATCTTTACTATGGCCAAAAGAAAAACTGACCTTAAATCGATCTTTTTTTGATCGTAAGATTTCTATGCGGATCTTTCAAATGTATGTTTGTCTCGATCACGCGGTATCCGTCTGGGGTAATCGATATAAAAACAAAGTAATAAATCTCAATCTTAGCTTTGGCTTATTTATTTGTCATCACTATATCAAAAGCGCTTTGAACTTCGGATAAGGCGCTATATAAATAAAGAGAATAAAAATGCGGTGACGATGCCCCCAACAGACAGAATTTAAATGAATTGAATTGAATTACAATCTTTTTAAAAAAAATCGATTAATGGGGGTTTTTCCCGCGCAAACTTCATCAGAGAAGAGACAATGAAACAGGATCGCCGCTTTTGAATTTCCTATTTTCTGTGTAATTTTTTCCACACGTACTTAACTTATTCAGATCTGAGATGCCGATGAGTATGTCACATCGGCTGTTTCCTGAGTCGTAAATGATTAAGTGGCCCAATGCTTGGTGGTCTGCTCTTTTGTCGCGGCTTGTGAAAGGACACTGTCGCGACCAGCTTCCACTTAATACTTGTCAAGAGCGAGATGATTTTCAGTAAACGCGTGTGATCTTCAAAGCTGCGCGTTTTCAACACCTACCCGCCACATTGCGCAATACAGCCATAAACAGAATCCGAACCATCCGATGTTGAGAATGAACGAAACCTTGACATTTATGAGAAAATCAATTTGGATGAGAGTGATCAAAATTATGCGAGTCAGCAATCTGTTCTGTTCTGTTCTGTTCGTCTGTCTGTCTGTCTGTCTGTCTGTCTGTCTGTCTGTCTGTCTGTCTGTCTCTCTCTCTATCAGTCTCTCTCTTTCTCTCTCTGTCTCTCTCTTTCTTTCTCTCTCTCTCTCTCTCTCTCTCTCTCTCTCTCTCTCTCTCTCTGTCCAACCCTTTCTCCCTGTCTGTCTGTCTGTCTGTCTGTCTGTCTCTCTCTCTATCTCTCTCTCTCTCTCTCTCTCTCTCTCTCTCTCTCTCTCTCTCTCTCTCTCTCTCGCTCTTTTTACATTAGTCAAGTTTTGACTAAATGTTTTAACGTAGAGGGGGGAATCGAGACGAGGGTCGTGGTGTATGTGCGTGTGTGTGTGTGTGTCTGTGTGTGTGTGTAGAGCGATTCAGACTAAACTACTGGACCGATCTTTATGACATTTGACATGAGAGTTTCTGGGTATGATATCCTCAGATGGTTCTTTTCATTTTTTTTATAAATGTCTTTGATGACGTCATATCCGGCTTTTCGTGAAAGTTGAGGCGGCACTGTCACGCTCTCATTTTTCAACCAAATAGGTTGAAATTTTGGTCAAGTAATCTCCGACGAAGCCCGGACTTCGGTATTGCATTTCAGCGTGGTGGCTTAAAAATTAATTTATGACTTTGGTCATTAAAAATCTGAAAATTGTAAAAAAAATATGTTTTTTATATAACGATCCAAATTTACGTTTATCTTATTTTCCATCATTTTCTGATTCCAAAAACATATAGATATGTTATATTTGGATTAAAAACAAGCTCTGAAAATTAAATATATAAAAATTATTATCAAAATTAAATTGTCGAAATCAATTTAAAAACACTTTCATCTTATTCCTTGTCGGTTCCTGATTCCAAAAACATATAGATATGATATGTTTGGATTAAAAACACGCTCAGAAAGTTAAAACGAAGAGAGGTACAGAAAAGCGTGCTATCCTTCCCAGCGCAACTACTACCCCGCTCTTCTTGTCAATTTCATTGCCTATGCCGTGAGCGGTGGACTGACGATGCTACGAGTATACGGTCTTGCTGCGTTGCATTGCGTTCAGTTTCATTCTGTGAGTTCGACAGCTACTTGACTAAATGTTGTATTTTCGCCTTACGCGACTTGTTGTTTGTTTGTACTTGAAGTTCTGATTTTGCGCTCGTATGTGGAAACCTAGGGATTGTTCACTAAGATAAGAACAAAAATCTTGAACCTGTGACTAGTAGTTGATTATTACCCGTGCAGTTTGGTAAAAACGAGTTTCTTTACTATGGCCAAAAGAAAAACTGACCTAAATTCAATCTTTTTACATTTAGTCAAGTTTTGACTAAATGTTTTAACGTAGAGGGGGGAGTCGAGACGAGGGTCGTGGTGTATGTGCGTGTGTCTGTGTGTGTGTGTGGAGAGCGATTCAGACTAAACTACTGGACCGATCTTTATAAAATTTGACATGAGAGTTCCTAGGTATGAAATCCCCGAACGTTTTTTTCATTTTTTTGATAAATGTCTTTGATGACGTCATATCCGGCTTTTCGTGAAAGTTGAGGCGGCACTGTCACGCCCTCATTTTTCAACCAAATTGGTTGAAATTTTGGTCAAGTAATCTTCGACAAAGCCCGGACTTTGGTATTGCATTTTAGCTTGATGGCTTAAAAATTAATTAATGACTTTGGTCATTAAAAATCTGAAAATTGTAAAAAAACATAACAATTTATAAAACGATCCAAATTTACGTTCATCTTATTTTCCATCATTTTCTCATTCCAAAAACATATAAATATGTTACATTTGGATTAAAAACAAGCTCTGAAAATTAAATATATAAAAATTATTATCAAAATTAAATTGTCGAAATCAATTTAAAAACACTTTCACCTTATTCCTTGTCGGTTCCTGATTCCCTAAACATATAGATATGATATGTTTGGATTAAAAACACGCTCAGAAAGTTAAAACAAAGAGAGGTACAGAAAAGCGTGCTATCCTTCTTAGCGCAACTACTACCACGCTCTTCTTGTCAATTTCACTGCCTTTGCCATGAGCGGTGAACTGACGATGCTAAGAGTATACGGTCTTGCTGAAAAATGGCATTGCGTTCAGTTTCATTCTGTGAGTTCGACAGCTACTTGACTAAATGTTGTATTTTCGCCTTACGCGACTTGTTTATCATTAGATTTCTATGCTGATCTGTCAAATGTATGATGGTCTCAATCATGCGGAACATGATATATCTTGATCTAGTGGACAGTTTTAACCACATCGTTTATTTGCCGCTCCAATTGAGTTTCCTTAATGTTCTTTCTTTTCCCATGTCACGCATAAGCATGGCCATTGTTTTTGAAGGTCCTTTATCCGTCCGGGGTAATCAATATCAAAAAGAAAGTAATTAATCTCAATCATAGCGTTTGCTTATTTATTTGTCATTACTATATAATTTTGTATGCAACGACGATGCCCTCAACAGACCAAGCATCGAGTATCGTTGACATTTGTTTGTTTTATCAATACATACAAGGTGCAGTCATAGTATTGGTTTGTTTTTACATTTAGTCAAGTTTTGACTAAATGTTTTAACATAGAGGGGGAATCGAAACGAGGGTCGTGGTGTATGTGTGTGTGTGTGTGCGTGCGTGTGTGTAGAGCGATTCAGACCAAACTACTGGACCGATCTTTATGAAATTTGACATGAGAATTCCTGGGATTGATATCCCCGAACGTTTTTTCGTTTTTTTGATAAATGTCTTTGATGACGTCATATCCGGCTTTTCGTGAAAGTTGAGGCGGCACTGTCACGCTCTCATTTTTCAACCAAATTGGTTGAAATTTTCGTCAAGTACTCTTCGACGAAGCCCGTACTTCGGTATTGCATTTCAGCTTGGTGGCTTAAAAATTAATTAATGACTTTGGTCATTAAAAATCGGAAAATTGTAAACAAAATATTTTTTTTTATAAAACGATTCAAATTTACGATCATCTTATTCTCCATCATTTTCTGATTCCAAAAACATATAAATATGTTATATTTAGATTAAAAACAAGCTCTGAAAATTAAAAATATAAAAATTATTATCAAAATTAAATTGTCGAAATCAATTTAAAAACACTTTCATCTTATTCCTTGTTGGTTCCTGATTCCAAAAACATATAGATATGATATGTTTGGATTAAAAACACGCTCAGGAAGTTAAAACGAAGAGAGGTACAGAAAAGCGTGCTAACCTTCTCAGCGCAACTACTAAACCGCTCTTCTTGTCAATTTCACTGCCTTTGCCATGAGCGGTGGATTGACGATGCTACGAGTATACGGTCTTGCTGAAAAATGGCATTGCGTTCAGTTTCATTCTGTGAGTTCGACAGCTACTTGACTAAATATTGTATATTCGCCTTACGCGACTTGTTTTTTGTTCTTTCAAAACGTGACATTTATGTACAATGATTGTTTTGTGTTGTGTTGTTATGTTGGTGCAACTGTGATTCTTTATGCTCGTAGAGGAACTAAAAATTTAAATGAATTGAATTAGAATTTTTAAACACAAAATTCGATAAAAAAAAATAAAAAAAATCCGTGCAAACTTCGGCAGAGAAGAGACAGTGACAGGATCGCCGCCTTTGAATTTCCTATTTTCTGTGTAATTTTTTCCACACGTGCTTAACTTATTCAGATCTGAGATGCCGGTGAGTATGTCACATCGGCTGTTCCCTGAGTCGTAAATGATTAAGTGGCCCAATGCTTGGTGGTCTGCTCTTCTGTCGTGCGGCTTATGAAAGCGACACTGTCGCGACCAGCTTCCACTTAATACTTGTCAAGAGCGAAATGTTTTTCAGTAAACGCGTGTGATCTTCGAAGCTGCGCGTTTTCAACACCTACCCGCCACATTGCGCAATACAGCCATAAACAGAATCCGAATATAACGATAACAGGAGATACTCCGCCCACATGGCCAAGTCGTCACGGTTATGCTTATACTTAATTGGCTTATTGGCAGTGGTTGGCTTCTTATTGGTCAATCGCAAAGAACTGGGCGGTGCTCAAATCTGTCATTTCTTCTGTTTTCTTTTTTCTTAAGTAAACTACACACAAGCAGTTTTAGCGTATCATCAACTCACGTCCCTAAAAGGAAAATTTCCTGTGAGGACGTTAAGGACCCCTAGATTCGTGAGATTCGCAGTTGTCATTGTTGTTTCATTGGAACGAGCTTAGCATTAGTGCAGAGCGTGCGTTGTGACGTGCACTAAAGATTCATTCATGGATTTCCGTTTGTGACGAAAGTGTTTTTTCGTGGTTTGATTGTGACAAGTCATCCGATACAAGGTTGTCTGCAGTTCAATAGTACTTCTGGGCAGATCATCAAGAGTTCAACCGGATAACCAAGCCGTAAGTATTTTTGTTTGTTTGCGTGTTTCCTTTTTATTTGGTAGGATCTGTGACATTGATTAAACATGTGTAAACTGTTGAGAATTAAAAAAAAAGGAAAGGTAAATTGTTCGAACGTTTGACTCAAATACGGTCTTCAAAGTGAAAAAAACAAATAGTTTATGACAAAATCTTAGCTCAATGAAATGTTCGGCCGCTCGCCAGGTAGGTGAATTAAGCAATTAAGTTTTTGTCACTAATATTTTGTCTCTTAACTTAAAAAACCCTTTGGGTCCATATTTTTGTGACTGTAACGTATTGTTTTGTCAATAACGGCAAACGTTCCAGCATCTTACTTTTCTTGTGTGTTTTATTCTGAGTTTTGATTTTGGATTTAGATTATGGTAGCCTACTGTAGTTTAGTGTGAAACTTGTTAGTTCTATTTCTTTCCTCATAACTTTAGCACCCCCCCCCCCCCCCGCACACACACACATTACATTTTGCCATACGCGATTAAAAGTTTTGTTCGCCGCGCTAGAAACTTGAGAAGGGACCGACAATGCTTAAAATGTGTCAATTACAATCTTAGCTGAATTAATGTGACAAATATGTACAAAAGTAAAATAAAATAAAAATCCTGTCCATTTTTTTTAATAATGCGTCCGCAATTATTTTGACATGAAGTTATTGAGAAAAAGCTTCCGCGGCTGCATTGGTTACGGTACTTTAAAATTCGAAATGACGTAATTGGCTTAGCCATCAAGTTATTGCAACAAATTTCGAACCCAAATTAAAGTGTCATTTCATTAAAACTTTATAATCCAGTCACAAGGCCGTTTACTAACGATCAAGATCGCCGTTTGGATTTCACTATTCAATCATACAGGGATAAGACATAAACTAGACATAAGATCATCGTTATTGTGCATACAATTAAACAATGGAATCGAAAGTGGAGGGCCCCAAAGGTTTAAAATCGTGATCGTGATTGGCGATTTTTGACCTTTCTGTGACCGTGATTGCCGAAATTTCCATTTCTGTGATCGTGATGGGACTTTGCCTGTGATCCGTGATGACAAAAAAATCAAGTATCGTGACCGTGATCGTCATTTGTTTTCGTGATCGTGATGGGCATTATTGCAAAGCATTTTATTTTCAACGTACATTTTTCACCGCTGTATCACTCTATGATCCTCTATTCGTCAAGGTGTTCGTGATCGTGAAAACAAAAATCAAGGTAGGCTAACTGTGATCGTGAAAGATAAAATTTCCCTTCCCGTGATCGTGATGATACCCCCCCTTTGGGGCCCTCAAAGTGGTCATAAGTTCATCTGCTCTTAAAACAACCAAACAACATATGACAACAGCCTTAAAAAACTAAAATAAGAACAATAAAACAAACAACTTCACGTGACCGCCGCTCAAATAATTATGGTCGTAAACATGATATTTTGAAAGTTGCACTGAGTGCTAAACTGACTTTTCCTATACTCATAACTGAGGTCTTCTTGGTCCGTGTCTGGAGCAGAAGAGTGACAATGCCGTTAAAACTTATTTAATATGCAGGTATAATAGGAGCGAACGGTACTGGTGACACTTTTGGTTCGCATTCTCAATTGGTGCGTTACTTGAAAAGCATGTTGAGCGCGCACCGAAGTACAGTTTGCTTTAGTCTGGCGTCTATGTAAACTGTGTGTTCCAAAATGTTAGAACTGCTTTTTTCGTGAGAGATTTAAATCGTTCTGTTAACCGTTTGAGGCAGACTGTGAAGAAATATACTAACATGGTTTCCACTGGTACACAGCTGTGGAGAATATATATAATCCATATGCTAATTGTTCAATGCATGTTGTTTCAGATCAAGCTGGTCAACCTGTTGTTGCATCACAGCCAGCAAAGCAGAGTCTACAACGTACGTGTTCTTCGCGTTCTATGCGATCACGTTCTTCAACCACATAGGCACGGAGATCGGCTCCGCTCAAGCCCAGTAGTGTACCCTCTTCTATCAAATTCTTGGTCAGTTGTAACCGAGGGATACAGTTTGTCGCCTCATCACCAACAATATGATGGCTTGACGTATGAGCCGTGTGCTCAACCATGTTTCCGACAACGACATTTTCATTCGTGTCATTGTTCGCCTCATTTGAGGGATTCGCGTGCGACATTATCGTTGTTCGTTTCTTAGTTCTACGACGAGAAACACGATAATGACTACTTTCCGACGTATGTGATTCGACGCTAGCACTACGAGTGTTATTCGCGGGCGGATCAGAATACATCACATCTTTACATCCTAGTTAGAACGAATCATGTTCAATCGATACAAAAATTCGAAAATTTATGAGAATAAAAACTGAATTCTAAGTGTCTCGTTGAGTCTACCAAAGAACATACAAGTAATCTTTATCTCAACCATATGTCAAACTACGGATGATTTCATTTCGCTGCTAATTTCAATACTTTCCTTTCCAGGACAAGTTAGCAGAAATTCTGAGTCGTCTAATGCTAATTACCAAGCAGCTACACTATAGACATATGACTCCTCTGTACAGCAATACCGCGATACAGAGTCACAAGTGACTGATCCTCTGATCAAACTAATGAGTCCATACCAGACTGTTATAGTACGTCACTTCCTTCATCAACAACTAATGAAACACTGATCAACAGACCTTCTTCAGTTTACAATTAGTTGCGGTCGAAAAATTCAGACCTTCCGGGAAATCAATCGGGAACGAACCAGGTATCCCTTACCAAATATGGTTCCAAACTCCCTCCAACCACCCGCGATAATTTCGAACTATATCGGGGTGTGATCAATAGCACGTGTTAGCTATGCTATTCACCACTTGTAATTTAGAACACCACAATAACTGGGGAACTAATTACCAAAAGTGGTTCTACATCTGCCTTTTTTAAAGTGTCGTGGATGAACTCAAACACTGCTAATACATACTACTAACGATGATTAATAGTAAATTTAATTTTCGTGTTATAGCATACACGTTGAACTACGTCTAGGTCAAAAAAAAGTAAATGGACATGCACTTATACGATGATGGTGGTGAAACACAACACATGCAAACACAAAGAAAATAAATAAATAATGTAAGAGAAAAATATAAACAACAACACACAGCCTCCAGCAATTTAGAAAATTTAGAACGTCGGTCTAACAGAAAATTGCGAATTGATCCCGGAACGATAGCCCCCAATGTTATGCGGATTTTTCTTTCCTAAGACTAAAATCCCATATTTGACTTCAATTATGATTCAGCTATCGGCTGATATTGTCCAAGGCAATTTAGGACAGAAATCAACAGCATGAATTATAATTTCTTTAATGGCTTCCCGGTCTTACACAAGGTTGACTCAGGTTATGCATTAATATCTTAGATTCAGTTCTTCACTTCACAACAATATAATTATAGTTACTGTTCATTGATTTTGAAATCAATATCCTTCTCCGGAAACGTGGCTCATTGACATACAATCCCAAAAAGATGACGATAAAAGTTCTTTAGTTACTTGGAGGTGATCATGAAACAAATATAATGTGTACTTCCTTTGATGACGACGATGGATCCATTCACAGTAGATGATCACAGTCTGCAGAAAACTCTCGACTCTCGGTGATGACCCATGTTTACAGGAACCATGACGACGATGAACTTGATGACGACGATGACGTAAATGACGCTTCTAAAACGCAGCTCTGTTGGTGATGTCTTGCTTGTTCGTCTTCCCGTGTACGAACCCTCCAAGACGGCGAAACGGGTTCTCCCTCTGGGTTAACGGCTTCCTTCTCTGCAGCGTTAGTAACGTCTGGTTAATTGCGAGAATCTGGAGCTCTCCGACTTGCCTGGTCTGTTGATCTCAACGGCCTGTTCTTCTACTTCCGGCGTTTCTGTATCTACGTAGTTGCTTAGCGATGCACAAACAACTCGGTTGTATAAACAATTCGTCGCTAAGAACTACAAGTTGAAATAATTTAATCAGACACGACATTTCTTTTCCTTCGAAGTCTACAATAAAAGAAAGAATTGTGGCTGAAAGAAATGACGTACATCTTTCTGACGTAGATAGTCTCGGTAATCTCGGACCCGCGTGACGTGATTATCTAGTAGTCTCGGCACTCGCGTGTTCTAATGAGCTAAAAGAATCAATCCTTTACAACCCCCCCCCCCCCCCCTAGGTCCGCCCCTGACATGCTGGGTAGCATCGGGTAAATTCTTTCTCGTCCCAACCAATATGGGACTCCCCCTAACCCGCGGGGGGTAGTGAAGTGCAGTTGATTTGGACATAAGAATATATAATTGCAATGAAGTGATATGAAGAAGATGCATAGCCAAACTTTAAAAAAAACACTGATTTCATAACTCCTAAACATTTGTTTGATTTCTGAGTATGTATGTGTGGTTTCAATCTTCTGTTGTCAAATTGTTGTTCAAAGGCAATGCAAAATTGATATTGTAAAGTGAATAACTTTTGAATGACTTGATTAAGAATATTCCTCTGCCCCATTGTATTCTCAAAATCTAACACACTGGAATCTATCAAAAAATCTGGTCTAAAAAAGGAAGGAGTCTTAAAATAAATGTGTTAATTTAGTGAGGTCTAAAAAATGAAAGTCTCACATGTTGAACATTTTTTTCTTCTACAGTTGATGATGCAGACCCAGTACCAGCAGTAGCAGGAAAATCCAACGAACGTATGTACTGCCTTGATAATAATAACAAATGGCCATGTATACTACTCGCACAATATGCACCCCCACCCCCCAAAAAAAAACACCACCAGAATTAATTGGTATGTGTCCTGCAAGGAGCTAAACCAGATCATAAGTGGTCATGGAAAGCACTTGTGCACCATTGTGCCAGTACTGATTTTTAGACTACAATAGCTAGTTTTCTTATATACTAATTGCAAAAGATAGTACAGGGGTACCTGCGATTGACTTGCCAGAAGTGTCCTTAAATTGAAGGTGGCCTGTCATGTTGACGGGTAATTTTGGTAGGGATAATAGACAAATGGACAACAGAAAGCGTCAGCACACTCTGGTTCACGTAAACTATCAGTTTCTGAAAAGACATTGCCAGGTTTTTTACGCACAGTACAAACACCCTTTCATTTAAACACTCGCCGCTTGCGAACATCCTAAGTACCCTCCGTAAAGAGCTAGCATTTTTTAAAATTTTATTTTTGCATGGCCTGCAGGATTGTCTAGTACCAAAATCAGACGCTTTTTGGCGCTAGTACTAAAATCTAAATAATAAATTATTGTAACACAAGCATTCATTAATCCTAAAAGATTTTTTTTCACCAAAAAAAGATCAGTACAACTCGAAGTTTTGAAAAATTGACAAAAAGGGAGTCCGGAAGCATGTCACGCAAAGAAGTGTTTCCCGAAGCAGACGAATTTTTTGCATTGAACTTGTTTCTTTGAAACCAAACTCCACCGATAAGTTTGTGTGACTCGCAGTCGTTGTTGCATTTTAGATTCAGAGTTACACAATAACGGGTCTAATGCAGAAAAAGCGAGTCGCATTGAAATCACAAACTGACGACTAGATTTGTGGAAAAAAAAAGGAAAGTGGATCACACCCCGGGGTCCACGATGGCTCAGGCGTTAGATAAACCATGCAAAAATAAATTCATTGAAAATTGCTGGCTCTTTACGTAAGGCACCTCAGATATTCTCAAGCGGTGAGTGTTCAAACAAAAGGGTGTTTGTACTGTGTGTCTTTGATGGTTTGCGGGAGGCTTACTGTGCCTTAAAAGGGATGTGGTCTCTCATCGGAGAGGCCACACATTGCAGGTACAACTCCACACACTTTTTAACTTTGTGACTTTCATTGCCGTGCACTGATACACTGAGCACAAAAAAGTTAAGGATATTTTTTTCAGTGGTATACCCCAGATGTTAAACAGCAGTTATTTGGTCAGAAATATACGTGTATTTGAAAATCAGTCTTTCTTCTGCTCAAAAATGTGTTTCTGGAATCTGAGCAATATCTGGGTATGATGTCACTGGTCCGTGACCACATCTACTCTCAAACATTGTGCTTTTTGATGGCTTGATTCACTTTCAACCGTTGAAACAGTGACTTAAACTGAATGATATTTTACATTTTTTACATTCGAAAGTTTATTTGGTGTCTTGCCTAATGATTCATACACATTTCGTTCAAATCTGTCGCGCTGTCAGGCTGATCTAGTGTGTAAAAGAGAGCGACCACAAAACTGAAAAACAGCAAAAAATCAATGGTTTTTATTGTGTTTTTGTTGGGTAGCTGCAGGCTCTCCAAATTTCACAGAACTTAACTTTTTGTGCTCAGTGCACATACAGCAGACTTGTGCTCTTCAATCTCTTTGTTTGTTTGTTTGCCTAATGCCCAGTCCACCACAAAGGGTTATATAGCTATTCTGATGAACACGTGGGGGAATTCGGGGGCTGTGATTGGATGGTCTCTTCCTATCATCAAAGCATATTGCTGCCGAAGTCGGCCATTTTACTCAATATCCAAAAGCATATTGAGTAAAATGGCATCCAAAAGCATATTGAGTAAAATGGCCGACGCATGGTTCCGGTTTACACATCTGTACCACGCGGCGATGTTTCTATCGACAACAGCATACACTGACAACTTGAAATTCTTCTCGGGAATGTTTTTCAGCTTTACAAACTTGAAATTCTTCTCGGGAATGTTTTTCAGCTTTACAAATGTCGATAGCAAATTTCCAGAAGCTGCAATCTGAAGCGACCTATCTCTGATTCTAGCAGACGATCTCTCCAATGTTTAACACAAAATCAGCAAACTCTCCTGTCACATAGAACGTCCATTGTATAGTGCAATGTTGAAATGAAGTTACTGGTCTGAAACATTTAGTCGTTTCTTCTGAGACAAATCCTTGTTCTCTTATCATCTGCAGATTTACCGCAGTCTTCACCACGCGAATTCCCAACAGAAGTCAGACTTTCGAACATACAATATACGTAGGCAAGCATGATACGTCATGACGTCATATGATTCCTAGCATATTGACGTAATGCTAAACATCCGGTTATCTCGAGTTTTCTCCGTAATACATGTCCGTGGGTTTTTCAATGTTCGGTTATTTCCGTGGCTTCATGCGGAAAGGGAACCGTCGTCTGCACTCAACGACATGGACCATTCTGGTACTTGTTGCTGACAAAAACATGATTTTAACACAGAATTTAATGTCAGAATAGCTATATAATCGCTATTGTGTTTTCATCGTAGCAATAGGGTCCGATATTTAGACTCGAACAAGTATAATGCGACTCGTCTTCGACTCGTCGGCATTATACTTGTCTCGTCTAAATATCGGGCCCTATTGCTACGCTGAAAACACAATAGCTGGTAATGTATCGATTGGACATTGGATTTCCCTTCTTTGAGCCATGTGACGTCAGAGGCCTACAAAACTTCATATTTGGGCGTTTCAGGTTGACCGAAACTTCAAAGGAACTACAAAACACACGTCATGTGCATGTGTGTGTGCTGTTCAATGTCAAAACAACAACAAAGTCAGTACATGACGTGTGTTTTATAGTTCCTTGAAAGTTTCGGTCAACCTGAAACGCCAAAATATGAAGCTTATGTGTTTGCTTGCATGTGTGTGTGTGCTCGTTCAATCGTTAAAACAACAACAAAGTCAGTACCTGAAAGGAATTCGATCGATACATAAATGTTATTTGCGTTTTTGACCAAAATATGACATTTTACACAGATCTCGACAGTCATTGTTCACCTCGACCGCTAGCGCGGTCTCGGAGAACAATGACTACACATCTGTGTAAAATGTCATATTTTGGTCAAAAACGCAAATAACGTATAATATCAGGGCGGTTGCTCTTCAGTGCAATGCACCATAAAAGAGGAGTCACACTACACAAATTCTAACCTGTCTTTGATGCAATTCATGGTCTCATTGATTTTTGGGTTGTTCTTGTTGATTATTTTATTTTATCATATTCGTTCCATTTCCTTGTATTAATACACACCCCACAAACTAATTTTTAAATCCAACCAACATGTTTTTGTTTTTTTTACCTTTCTAATGCCCTCCAGCAAGAAATAGTGGACAGCGAAGCTTTTCTTGCTTCCAAATTTATATTAATGAGCTAATTATAACATTTAATCATCATCAAAAACCTTGTCAATGATTTCAATGTGTGTGTGATTCAGAAGTCGTTAGGTAATCTGGCAGTCATTAAAACAAGGTAGGGGTCAAATTAAAAGTTGCCACAGCGCTCCAAAAACTCAATAATGTTTGTTGCGTTTTGACAAAACGTGATCCAGATTCACTGAAGGGGGCCGGGGACTGAAAATAACCATTTTTTCATCTGTTGGGAGTCGTTTAGCTCTGTTAGCTGTATCATTCTGTCTTTGAAGGCCTGGGAAATATGTATTTTTGTCAGTATTGTTTTATTTTTTGTATTTTGTACGTTATTTTCTCCATGGAAGGTGTGATTTTTGGGGTGCTCATTTTTTGTAGTCTTTAGCATGTACAACAAAGGCATTTTGAGGAACAGCTGTCAATTTCTGTTTCAGGGAACTACAGCAAGTTCTTGAGAGAAGAAGAGAAGGCCGTGACAAAGCTTTTTCAAGCTTCCATTTTGGGAGGAAAGCTTCCAGGAAAGAAACAAATTTTGTTGGGCATTGCAAGCAGCCAAATACTGGAAGGGAGATCCTGGACCCAAATTAAAGATAAAGTGGCATATGAAAAGAAAAAACACCTGAAGCACATGTACTAAATTTAACTGTTACTTCCTACTGTAATATTAATTCCATTTCCTGTCACTTTGATGGAAGTTAAAAGAAATATTTTGTCGACAAGCAAAGTGGTTCCCCCCCCCAACACCCGCCCGGTCATACACCTTTTTTTTTTTCGTAAAGCACTTTGTTTTTGCTCCCACCCATGCAGTTGGAAAACCTTTTTCAAATCTCTTGTGTTGTTTTTAACTTTTGCTCTAAAAATTTGGTATGACACAAATTTTGATTAATTAGAAAAAAAACAGTAAACACCAAGTTACAAAGACTTTTGGGCCACGCCCTTCTTCAGTGAAATGAATGTAAGCAAACAATGACGTAAATATTTGATGTGAAAATTGATTCGGATTATCACTTGATTATGTTTCATGATTTTTTTCTGGTTTACCTTGTTTCTTTTTGGTGTAAATATGTGGACGTCTGCACTGACAGATGTCATGACAGCTGTCCTTTGTATGAGATTTTCTGGGTTGTGGATAACTCCCATTGATCATGACTTTTGTATGGACCATTGTAACTGTATTTTCTCTGTCCAGTAGGAAAACGTTTTCAAGTTTCTTGTGTTGTCTTCTTGTGTTGTTTTAAACTTTTGCTCTAAAAATGTGGTTCCCATTGAACACCTCAGTACAGATTATGGTTTGCAAAATATATGTTGCTTACTTGATTCTTGAGAATTGTGTTTGTTTTCGCTCCCCCCGCGGGTTAGGGGGAGTCCCATATTGGTTGGGACGAGAAAGAATTTACCCGATGCTCCCCAGCATGTCGTAAGAGGCCACTAACGGATTCTGTTTCTGCTTTTACCCTTGTTAAGTGTTTCTTGTATAGAATATAGTCAATTTTTGTAAAGATTTTAGTCAAGCAGTATGTAAGAAATGTTAAGTCCTTTGTACTGGAAACTTGCATTCTCCCAGTAAGGTAATATATTGTACTACGTTGCAAGCCCCGGGAGCAAATTTTTTATTAGTGCTTTTGTGAACAAGAAACAATTGACAAGTGGCTCTATCCCATCTCTCCCCTTCCCCCTCCGCGATATAACCTTCGTGGTTGAAAACGACGTAACACACCAAATAAAGAAAGAAAGTTTGATTTCGCCAAGTGAGGGTGTGTGACTGTGGCTGTGAGTGTGTTTGTGACAGTAAATTCAACACTATGAGTGACAAAGAACTGACGACTGTGTGTGGCAGGGAATAGGACACTTTGTGTCATTCGCCTGTAAGTGTGATCAATATATTTTGTAACCATCAAAAACAATTTCCCTTGAAATCAACACATCAACCTTTGCCGGATGCCGCTTTTGACTACACACGCCCGACGATGCGGGTTTGTCTGAACCCATACATTTGAAAGAGGGTTTTTACCGTTTATTTCTCTAATGACGATGCGGGTTTGTCTGAACCCATACATTTGAAAGAGGGTTTTTACCGTTTATTTCTCTAACGACGGGGTGGGTTCAGGGAAACCCACAGCGCTACTTCAGTGGGTGCATCGAGTTTCTCCCTTCACCGACTTCTTGCAGGGGAGCGAGAGGGGGAGGGAGAGACTGAGAGAGACTGAGAGACTAAGAAAGAGAGAGAGAGAGAGAGAGAGAGAGAGACTAAGAAAGAGAGAGAGAGACTAAGAGAGAGAGAGAGAGAGAGACTAAGAAAGAGAGAGAGAGAGACTAAGAAAGAGAGAGAGAGAGACTAAGAAAGAGAGAGAGACTAAGAAAGAAAGAGAGAGACTAAGAAAGAGAGAGAGAGAGAGAGACTAAGAAAGAGAGAGAGAGAGACTAAGAAAGAGAGAGAGAGACTAAGAAAGAGAGAGAGAGAGACTAAGAAAGAGAGAGGGAGACTAAGAAAGAGAGAGAGAGACTAAGAAAGAGAGAGAGAGAAAGACTAAGAAAGAGAGAGAGAGAGAGACTAAGAAAGAGAGAGAGAGAGACAAAGAAAGAGAGAGAGACAAAGAAAGAGAGAGAGAGAGACTAAGAAAGAGAGAGAGAGACTAAGAAAGAGAGAGAGAGACTAAGAAAGAGAGAGAGAGACTAAGAAAGAGAGAGAGAGGGAGACTAAGAAAGAGAGAGAGGGAGACTAAGAAAGAGAGAGAGAGAGAGGGAGACTAAGAAAGAGAGAGAGAGACTAAAAGAGAGACAGACAGTCAGATAGACAGATAGACAGACAGACAGACAGAGCAACAGACATACAGACAGAGAGATACGGACAGACAGACAGAGAGACAGACAGTCTCTTGGAAACAAACAGGCAGACAGACACTGTTCCGCCGCTCTGGTAATTATGGGTGTAGCAGAACCTGCGCCGTCGGCAGAGGGATAGTTACAATCACTACTACTCTTTAAAAGTATGGGTTTGTGTGAACCCGCGCCATCGGTAGTGTTTATGTAAATTATCATAATCAATTAATTTTAATGTTTTGTTATGTACACACTAAAAATTTACAGACAGATAGCAAATTAGGTGTGTGAGAGATACTTAAAATTTCAAAACGATACCTTTAATGGTTCCAGAGTTACAATGATTTTAGTGTGTCTCTGGGTACAGGTGAACCCAGGAAGCACGGCAAAGGTTAACTTAACAAGTAAGAAAAAATGACACCTGAAAATGGCATTCAATGGTTACTCGTGCTCTCTCTCTCTCTCTCTCTCTCTCTCTCTCTCTCTCTCTCTCTCTCTCTCTCTCTCTCTCTCTCTCTCTCTCTCTCTCTCTCTCTCTCTCTCTCTCTCTCTCTCTCTCTCTCTCTCTCTCTCTCTCTCTCTCCTGAAAACAAACAATAAACAAACATCAAACAAACATTGAGGAACCAAAGCTAAATAGCGTTTTAAAGTATAAGCTCAAGAGGATACTTCCTACTGTGATATTAATTACTAGTGTGTTTTTGTGAGGGTGCTTTAACGTTTCAGTTATAGGGAGTAGCACACGTTTGTGATATGATCCGTGCATATTAGCAGATCTGCATTTTCAACCATCAAGTAATTCACGTATGGTAGTCGTCCGATGTTGGAATATAGCGTGTTCGTTTCTTGTGTTTTTAGTCTCTCATTTGTTTTCTTAGTGTGATCAAGCAAACGCAAACAATCCTTGAATCTTTTAAAGCACGATAAAAAGATCAAGTATCTATCCTCATATCAAACAGACAATGAAGTAAGGCGTCCGCCCCGTGATCGGGAGGTCGTGGGTTCGAACCCCGGCCGGGTCATACCTAAGACTTTAAATTTGACAATCTAGTGGCTGCTCCGCCTTGCGTCTGGCATTATGGGTTTAGTGCTAGGACTGGTTGGTCCGGTGTCAGAATAATGTGACTGGGTGAGACATGAAGCCTGTGCTGCGACTTCTGTCTTGTGTGTGGCGCACGTTATATGTCAAAGCAGCACGGGCCGCCCTAATATGGCCCTTCGTGGTCGGCTGGGCGTTAAGCAAACAAACAAACAAACAAACAAAAATTCTAAATCAAAGAATACAATATCTAGCTGCTCACGCTAGCTTTGAGAAATGAAGTGTTTCTTTGGTTACCAACCATTTAATTTTAAACAAAACACACACATTTAAAAGATTGAACATTATTCAGAATAAAATGTTCTAAATAAAGTTTTGGCCTTGTTTGAAAAATTGCGACACGACTTTAATTCATGCTAACAAACATTTTAGGTTAATTTAAAAATTTTTTTTATATATATATATATATATATATATACGTAATTTCTATGCATTCTCGCTCTTGACGTCATTCTATATTTAACTTTTCTTTAAAAGTACAAGCGATCGAGTACACTTTTTGGCATTTTTAGCAGCGCTCTCATTATAAATTTCTAGATATAGATATATATATATTTTTTTTTTAACAAAGCTTTGGTTTTGTAACGAAAATGCGGCCTGAAGTCTTTTCATGCAAAAAAAAAAAAAAAAAAAAAAAAAAAAAAATACCCCCCCCCCCCCCCCCACCCGTATTTGTAACGAAAATCTGGCCTTAAGTCTTTTCATGCACACACACACAAAAAAAAAAAAAAAAATTAACCCACCCCCCTCCTATTTTTTTTTTGGTAATAATTTGGGATTACTGGTAGCTTTTTTGTACTACCACGTATATGTAACGCTATTTTGATAAAGTTGATAGTATTTACAGCTTTCCGGTCATAATTATGTCCGGCTATCAGGTGGCGGATGTCAACATATAACACGTGTTTCAGAATCTTTATTTTTGGGTGTGTAACTTTCAATAATGAGTGTTTTTAATTTTTTTTTTCTCAAAAAGTATTCTTAAAGTCAACACATGTTTACACTCGCACTCCATTTCTGTAGCTTTAGAAATAAACAAGTCCACATAAAACACATTTTTCTTTGCGGCAAATGTCCACATATCCCCCCCTCAGACACGTATGTGTGTGTGTGTGTGTGTGTGTGTGTGTGTGTGTGTGCATTAAGTTATATACTGTTCAAAAAAAGAAACGCATAGCTTGTAATATTTGGTTAATTTAGTTATATGGCTACAAGGATATCCACCAAACTGCAGAAAATGTTTATCTGGTCGTCGACCTTTCGTCCATTGCCACAAGTGAGCTCTGCACGTGACGCATGCGGTATCAGTGGCTACAATGTCAAAATTGCTCATTTGGCATGACCACTCGTCATGCTTCAGTGTAATCTCGTGAAACTCGGGGAATATTGAGCTCTCACCATGTCTTCCAAAACCCATAAAAGCGGATTGTTCGCCACAAAGAAATCAGACGACAATTCAGCGACGAAAGATGGCCCGATTGAGCAGAGAAGACCGCCAAATTGCATTGGGTCGTTTACAAGCAGGCCAAAGTCAAAGTGCAATCGCCAGGCACTTCCACGTGTCCCAGAGCACCATCAGTTGACTGTGGGTCAGGTTTCAAGCCACTGGCTCCGTTGCTGACTTGCCACGAGCGGGAAGACCAAGGGCGACAACTGCTGCTCACGACCGCTTCATACGGCTCCGCGACCTCCGGAATCGTTTCCTGTCGGCCTCATCTTCTGTCCAGGCTCTCCCCGGGCCACACCGATTATCGGACCAGACCGTGCGGAACCGCCTGCATGAAGCTGGTTTGAGAGCTCGCAGACCTCACAGAGGAGCTGTCCTCACCCGCCGCCATCACCAGAACCGAGTGCAGTGGGGCAACCAGCACCTTCGCTGGACCGTCCGGAATCACTGGAGACACGTGTGGTTCAGCGACGAGTCCTACTTCCTGCTCCAGCGACATGATGGTCGGAGGAGGGTCTACCGGAGAGTAAACGAACGTTACGCGCCCAACTGTGT
The DNA here is from genome assembly GCF_037325665.1 of Littorina saxatilis. Classification (NCBI taxonomy): domain Eukaryota; kingdom Metazoa; phylum Mollusca; class Gastropoda; order Littorinimorpha; family Littorinidae; genus Littorina; species Littorina saxatilis. The sequence goes on from NW_027128299.1 coordinate 102,520, forward strand.
GGATGATGCACCCGTTCATGGTGGTGGAGGCGTCATGGTGTGGGTTGGGCGGTCAATACCGCTGGAAGGAGCACCCTGGTGCACGTCCAAGGGCGCATAACTGCCCAGCGATACGTGGAGGAAATTCTGCGCCCACACGCCCTTCCTCTTCTGGCTGACCAGGATGCCATATTCCAGCAGGACAACGCTCGCCCGCACACAGCACGACTCACCACCCAGTTCCTCACCGACCACCATGTCCAGGTGCTTCCTTGGCCATCCATGTCGCCAGACATGAACCCGATAGAACACCTCTGGGATGAATTGGACAGACGTGTGCGCAGGCGAGAAGAAGCGCCGGCAAATCACCGCGATCTATTGCAGGCACTTCAGGAGGAGTGGGACACCATCCCACAGCAAGATATCCGGCATCTGATCCAGTCCATGCCCAGAAGGTGCCGGGCAGTTGTTGCTGCTCAAGGCAGTCACACCCCCTACTGACTTGACAGCCTCGGCACCCAATCGTATTGATTGACTGATTGATTTGAAGATGCAAATGAACTGTGTGTGCATTCAACTGTGTCCATACCAAATTTCAAACAAATAATCTAAATATTGGATTTTCTGTTAATTTTTTCGAAAAATAAAACAAATTTGGCAAGTAGCAACTATGCGTTTCTTTTTTTGAACAGTATAATAAGATAAAAGCAGATTTAACGGACAAAAAAAGTATTTTACTTTATCGCAACACTGGTGTCATATCTTCTACAGTGCATGATAAAGTGTTGAGCCACTTTCTTGTGAAATATTCACTATTTGATTCTGGAAGCACAGAATGTGTCTCTGCTTTTACGAATAAAATGTTTTGCAAACTGTCCATGGTCACAAATCACATTGGATACGCACACTCATGTTTGATCTTTTCATTTCGAACAAACACCTTAGCAAACAATTTTACGTTGTATTCACGTTGTATTCACGTTGGGTTTACGTTGCGTTTCAACGTAAATTTACGTAGATTTGTATGGACGAAATCACGTGAAAATAACGTTGGAAGACAACGTTGCATTTTACGTAAAATAAACGTGAATACAACGTGAGGTTGTGGTTGTAATTTGGTGGAAATTACGCTGCGTGTTTACGTAAATTCCACGTGAATAAATGGTGAAATTTTGGTTCGTAAAACAATTACGTAAATTCTACGTTGACACAACGTAAATTTTTGGTTGTGGTTTGGTGGAAATAACGTTGTGTTTTTACGTAAATTCCACGTGAATGCAAAGTGAATTTTTGGTTGAAATGAGTGAATGTGGCGATTTGGTGAAAAAGTACCTAAATACAACGTGATCTGCATGCATGTGTGTGTGGTTTTATGTTCATTTTATGTATGTTTTAGTCTAAATCATTCGACAAACGTACACCAACTTTCACACGAAAAAATCACAACGCAATAATCCAGTCACAGATCATAACAATTCAAACAGCCTTAGCTACCATTAAGTTCTAATAAAATATGCCTACCTTGTGTAATCAATATATGCTCTGTCAATTTTAGGCGTAATTCATAACAGAAATGATTGTAAAAAAAAACCAAGTTTAAATAAAAGCCGTAATGCAGGCTTGAATTCGGAAAGTGGGTGATAGAGCAGACGAGAGAAATGTCAAGATGGCAAGCCAAACATAAGGTCGATTCAACTTTTTAGTCGGCTTGTAAAGCCGTCAGACAAATGTAAGAGGCAATTTTAGTTTATGATGTGTGTAGTTTCAACTTTAAAAAAATGTGTTCAAGAGCAGATTAAACAAAATCATTGCATACAGACTTTGGTTATTGGCACTTGACACTATTTTAAGAAAACAATAACAGAAAAAACCCAGAATACATATACAAAAAATTTAAAAAAACATTTTGGAGATCGAACCCGGGACCGTTGGATGCGGGGCGTCACGTTATAACCATTACACCATGAAGATAACTGAAGAAACACAACAACTCAAGCCTGCCGTCATTAGCGCATGTGCAGACGAACGCCTACCCCCACGTCTAGAAACAAAACCATATATCAATACTGTAGCTCATAGCCCTAGAATAACCACTAAACGTATCTGATCGTGGGAACAACCAGCATAAGCCACAAAATATTCGCAGATTGTTCGAGTTTGTGCAGGTGTGTGTGGCTTCTGCTTAGAGCGACGTAACCCACAGCCAATAGCGTTGAAGAAAGCAACGCCCATTCAAAGACCCTGTCAATGCAGCGGGTATAAAAGTTAACAGCACCCGCTTCGTCGGTCGTGTGCTGACAGTCGAGCAACTTGTGTACATTCAACTTACAGTCAACACATTCCGGTAAGTTAACATGTTTTGCTGTTTGTTTATAGATTTGTTTTTCTCTTATGAAAGAACATACAAGAAGAGAAGCAGTAAGGATAATTATGTGAGCTGTCAGTTGTCAAAATCCTATTTCACACTGAGGCTAAATATACACGGGTGATAAACAAGTTACATAATGCATTATGAGTTACTAGTTATGAAGATGTCTGAGTTGACCTTACAGCCCCAGTCTGCATAAAATGGTTTACAGAATGATTTAAATCTTCTCATGAAAAAAAGCAGTTCGAACAGTTTTGAACAAACTTGCAAAAGCATTTAATAGCATCAAATAATAGCGTTTGAATGGCTATTTAGCTCGTGTAAACCACACACTAGTTTTCGTGGTTTATCTAACCCCTGAAGTTGACTGAAGTGAACATTTCTCAAATCGACCATGTCTGCTGCTCGGAATTTGTTTTTCAAGCGGCCCCCGTTTGTGTACAGTTCGTACAGTTTTTCCGAGCCGCGTATTTCGACTCTCAAAATTGTGCATTTGTTCTCGTGAACAGTGTTGACATCTGTAGAAAGTCCGATTCATCTCGTGAAAACACTGATGGGACTTTCTACCAGTAGAAAGTCTGATCAATGTTTTTACGAGAAAAATCAGACTTTCTACCAGTAGAACGACCGATCGTAGTTTCTACTTGTAGAAAGTCCGATCTGAGTTTCTACCGGTAGAATCGCTGATTCTTCTCGTAAAAACATCGATCGGACTTTCTACCGGTAGAAACTCCGATCGGGCTTTCTACTGGTAGAATCGGCGATTCTACCTGATCGCTGGTTCTACCGTGACATATGCATCTCGAAAACAGCGGAGCTGAGTATGGTCTATATACACTTCAGCGCGAATTTCTTGTTTAAAGAGCGAATAAAATTCAAATCGTTGTCCTTTAGAGAGAGAGAGAGAGAGAGAGAGACAGAGAGACAGAGACAGATACACAGAGAGAGAGAGAGAGAGATAAAGAGAGAGAGAGAGAGACATAGAGAGAGAGAGAGAGAGAGAGAGAGAGAGAGAGAGAGAGACAGAAAGAGGAGGTATTGCACCTCGGTTCGACCGAAGCTAAGTTAAGAATAAATTGCTGTTGTGCAGCGGGTTAAAGTATTCCCTCATACCTCGGAGAGATACCTTCACTCGCTCGCAGCGACGTCACGTGACGGAAAGAATGTTATCACACCATTGAAATGACATTCTTTCCGTCCCCTATAGGCGACGAAATAGGTCAAATTTTGTGCACTTTTTAGTGGAAAATGCTTCGACGCCGGAGCGGATACTGGACCCAGTGCCGTTCTAGTGCAAGTGCACTACAAAGGCACTGCACCCAGTGCCGATAAGCGACAGCATTCTTTCCACCATCTAAAATGTCACGTGACGTCGCTGCGAGCGAGTGAAGGTATATCTCCGAGGTATGAGGGAATACTTTATCCCGCTGCACAACAGGAATTTATTCTTAACTTAGCTTCGGTCGAACCGAGGTGCAATGGGTGGAGGGAGGGAGGGAGGGAGGGAGGGGGAGGGAGGGAGGGAGGGAGGGAGGGAGGGAGGGAGGGAGGGAGGGAGAGAGAGAGAGAGAGAGAGAGAGAGAGAGAGAGAGAGAGAGAGAGAGAGAGAGAGAGAGAGAGAGAGAGAGCATAGAAAATAGCGCTTAAACTGCATGTGTTACAATATTCCCGTCATCCTTTTTTTCCTGTTTTAAATCGCTGGAAATAAAGAGCGAATGTCTACTCAGATCAGAGAGTTTAATGGACCATGGATTCTTTCTATTTTGTTCTTTTTCTTTTTTTTTAAAGAAGTTTTTCAAATAAAAGTTAATTTGAATGTAAACATTTTTAAAAATCACAAAAACAAAGACAGATTATGTCGCATAAAAGAAATCGGACGAATTAATGGAGTCATAAAACATTTCATTGCAAATGGCAAAAGAAACACATTTTGAAGAAAAGAATCTCCAGGGCCCATATCAGAAGTCAGAAACACTGGAAGTAGAGGCCTCTTTTGAAAGTGGGAACTCCCGAAGTTAACTTTCTAACTGTTTCCTATGCATGAACGCCGTAGTGCTGACTTCGAGAGTATTCGGTCAAGGTCGCGAAAATTGGGGGAATCCCAACTAGTACATGCGTTTGTTAACGGTAAGCTTGGCGACCAGCAGAAACAAGTCTCATCGGACAAACGCTGTAGTACTAACAGCGTTATTGCTGGGTTTTTTTTTGAATGGTTAAACGAAAGGGTCGGTTCAAACCTGTGATGATTGTCTTGGAATCGAATGACTGCCTAGCTATGACAATGACTTTGTTGACCTGAATGTTGGGGAGAAAAATAAATGATTATGTTGAACTTTTTTCTCCTTTTTATATTTAGTCAAGTTTTGACTAAATATTTTAACATCGAGGGGGAATCGAAACGAGGGTCGTGGTGTATGTGCGTGCGTGTGTGTGTGTGTGTGTGTGTGTAGAGCGATTCAGACTAAACTACTGGACCGATCTTTATGAAATTTGACATGAGAGTTCCTGGGTATGAAATCCCCGAACATTTTTTTCATTTTTTTGATAAATGTCTTTGATGACGTCATATTCGGCTTTTCGTGAAAGTTGAGGCGGCACTGTCACGCCCTCATTTTTCAACCAAATTGGTTGAAATTTTAGTCAAGTAATCTTCGACGAAGCCCGAACTTTGGTATTGCATTTCAGCTTGGTGGCTTAAAAATTAATCAATGACTTTGGTCATTAAAAATCTGAAAATTGTAAAAAAAAATAAAAATTTATAAAACGATCCCAATTTACGTTTATCTTATTCTCCATCATTTGCTGATTCCAAAAACATATAAATATGTTATATTCGGATTAAAAACAAGCTCTGAAAATTAAATATATAAAAATTATTATCAAAATTAAATTGTCCAAATCAATTTAAAAACACTTTCATCTTATTCCTTGTCGGTTCCTGATTCCAAAAACATATAGATATGATATGTTTGGATTAAAAACACGCTCAGAAAGTTAAAACAAAGAGAGGTACAGAAAAGCGTGCTATCCTTCTTAGCGCAACTACTACCCCGCTCTTCTTGTCAATTTCACTGCCTTTGCCATGAGCGGTGGACTGACGATGCTACGAGTATACGGTCTTGCTGAAAAATGGCATTGCGTTCAGTTTCATTCTGTGAGTTCGACAGCTACTTGACTAAATATTGTATTTTCGCCTTACGCGACTTGTTTATTTTTTTTTTATCTCGGTTGCATGCAGGCAGCTTCAACCCTTTCTTTTTTTCTTTTTTTTTATATTTAGTCAAGTTTTGACTAAATATTTTAACGTAGAGGGGGGAATCGAGACGAGGGTCGTGGTGTATGTGTGTGAGTGTGTGTGTGTGTGTGTCTGTCTGTCTGTGTCTGTGTGTGAGAGCGATTCAGACTAAACTACTGGACCGATCTTTATGAAATTTGACATGAGAGTTCCTGGGTATGAAATCCCCATACGTTTTTTTCATTTTTTTGATAAATGTCGTTGATGACGTCATATCCGGTTTTTTGTGAAAATTGAGGCGGCACTGACACGCCCTCATTTTTCAACCAAATTGGTTGAAATTTTAGTCAAGTAATCTTCGACGATGTAGATGTATATAGTGGATGTCATACTGTGTTTTTTGTGTGTGTATAATTATAATGATATGCATTTTAAATACATATTTCAACGGAAAAAAAAGAAAAAAAGCTATGGTCTAAGCAAATAGTAACACAATCTTGGGGCAACCAAGGAAAATTGTCTAAGGGTACAAGTAAGAAAAAAGTTTTTCATTAATTTTGATACTATATACTTTTTGAGTGGTAAATGTTGAAGGATGAAAGAAAATATATTGTGAGTGGACGGATGCATGTTATTCATTAAAAGCCCCACAATGATGTGCTTGGCAAATAAAAAAAATAAAAAAAAATAAATAAAAATAAAAACAATAATAAAAAAAATAATGTATGCTCCCAGCGGCACTTGAACCCAGAGCGCCGGATCGAATTTCCGATTCCGTTACCACTGCACCATGCTACTCGTGTGAAAAAATGCGCGATGATAAAATGTAATATGAGTTATTCAGTCGTGATGGTTTGAAAGCTCGCCACCTTCGCCGAATGACTCGAGCTCGTTTTTTTCGGTTGTAACTGATCGAACTGTCGCTTTTGAGCCACTCTGTTTCAAGCATTTCACCTAAATTAAACAAGAATGTCACAGTTCGTGTTTATGGTGCAAGGTAGCCGACCGTCTCATTGTAGCCAAGTTACGACAGTTGCTCGATTGACGCATTTAACGTCTTCGATATTCTGTGAGCGAGTTTTGGCGTCAACTAAGGTGACTCGAGTCGAACCGGAGGTCGCAAAAACTCGGTCCGGTACGACTGGAGTGACGTCACCGGTTAACCAACTTTCAACCTTGCTTCCTGCGTAGGGTCTCTCCAGTTCCAAGATGGCTGCCAAGGCGAGGTGAGAAACTTCTGCAAATATTTTTTGACAAAGTTACGGGTTGTGAGAAGACATTTGTTGTAAATCACGTAGCCTTTCAAAAATTAAGGATACTGGGTTGGATACTGTCTTGGGCGGGGATATAGCTCAGTTGGTAGCGCGCTGGATTTGTATTCAGTTGGCCGCTGTCAGCGTGAGTTCGATCCCAGGTTCGGCGGAAATTTATTTCACAGAGTCAACTTTGTGTGCAGACTCTCTTCGGTGTCCGAACCACCCCCCGTGTATACTACATTGGGTGTGCACGTTAAAGATCCCACGATTGACAAAAGGGTCTTTCCTGGCAAAATTGCTTAGGCACAGTTAATAATTGTCTACCATACCCGTGTGACTTGGAATAATAGGCCGTGAAAGGTAAATAGGCTATGCGCCGACATGGCTGCAATCTACTGGCCGTATAAAATTTCATCTCACACGGCATCACTGCAAAGCGCCTAGAACTGTACCCACGGAATATGCGCGATATAAGCCTCATTGATTGATTGATTGGTTTTAATGCATTTTATTTTAGCAGTGATGTTTATTTTGGGAAGAAATGAGGTCAACAGGAGTTTGGGTGCGATTTCGGCTCAAATGTACTTTAGCGCCCTGAACTTTTACCCGGCTGTTTTGCGCTCGATTTTCACGCTCACTTCTTCATTGACGTTCGAATCGATAGTTCGATGTTTTGGCATTACATTCACATCAACAATAAAACAGTACTGCTTGTTCATCATCGTCGTCCATCAACTCTCCACAACAGTAAATCCGTAACGCGCTTGTCGCCATCTTGTTGCAAGGGACGCGACTGGACACAACCCAACAGCGTTTCCGCGAAGAAAAAAACCAGACATGCGCAGTGACCCTACCGTAGCTCAACCCTGTTCCTCGCGAAAACTCGCTCTGTCTGAGCTCATTTCCCAATGAGCTGCCTTAAAAACAGGAATGTCCTGTAATTGTAGTATGCGTTGGAGGTTTCTTTTGGATGGGTAAGGATCCTTAGGAAGCGATATCGTTGTATAATGATGTCAAGTGAGAGACCCTGCCAATTAACATTGAAAGTGGGAACTTCGGAAGCAAAGTTGCCAGCTACTCGGTATGCAAGAGCTAAATTGAAAGCCGAAGTTGTGGCTTCGAGAGTTCTGAGGTCAAGGTCGAGGAAATTGGGGGAATCCCAATCAGTGCACATGCGTTTGTAAACGGTAGGCTTGGTGACCAGAAAAAAACAAATCTCATCGCGAGTTTGTAAATGGGCGAACGTTGATCGCGCTGTAGCTTTTACTATAGTTCAGTGTTACTTCTGCCTGGTTGAACGAAAGGGTCGGTTCAAAGCTGTGATGATTGTCCTGAAATCAGTTGAATGACTGTCTATAATAATGATTTTGTTGACCAGAATGTTGGGGAGAATAAAACATTTTTTGTTTTTGTGTTAGCGAAGTCGGTTATGTTAATTCTTTTTTTTTAATGATTGTGTATCGGTAAAACTGTTTTGGACAAAATAGGTTGGTTTGAGCGAACATTTGGGTTACTGGTAAATTTGAAAAGGCAGAAATCAATCAGTGTTTGGGGAATCAAGATATAAGGTGTAGTGAAAAGTAGGATATGCGCCGAAATGGCTGCGATCTGCTGGCCGATGTGAATGCGTGATGTATTGTGTAAAAAAATTCCATCTCACACGGCATAAATAAATCCCTGCGCCTTGAATATGTGCGCGATATAAACTGCATTAAAAAAAAAATCCCTGCGCTTAGAACTCCCACGGAATACGCGCAATATAAGCTTCATATTGATTGAAAAGAAGATAAGTTCAGTGACTGTCATATTAATTGGGAAAATGTGTGTCCGAATTTTTACAAAAGATAAATTGTTGTACTTTGGTATTTGTAAATTGCGTTTGTCCTCGTTAATTGTGAACAGGATAAAATGTTTATATGAAGTTGAAAGTCAAGATTGGATTTGTTTAGCCTACGCGCGTGTGTGCATGCGTGTTAGACATAGACATAGACATAGAACACTGTATTATCTCAATTACGAGAAACTCGGGTGTGGTGAATTATAATAAACAACATAAAACGTAAGAACATCAATACAATATCGAGGCACAATTACTCAGCTCATAATAGTGTGTGGTAAGGGGGGATGGGGGGGTGCACACACACACACAAACACACACACACACACGCACGCACGCACACGCACGCACGCACACGCACACACACGCACGCACGCGCACGCAAACAAACGCACAATTATACCCGCACGCACGCACGCACACACAGGCAGGCAGGCACTCGCAAAAATACATACAAACACATACACACACACGCACACGCACACACACAAACACACACACACACCCCTCCCCCACACATGTGCGCGCGTGCACGCAAACAAACGAATGAATAAACAGACGCACAACTACACATGCACGCACGCACGCACACACACACACACACACACACACTCACACACCCACACACACATGCACACACACACATACACACAAACACACACACACACACACCCACACACACACATACACACAAACACACACACACACACGCGCGCACACGCAAACAAACGTATGAAGGAACAGACGCACTATTATACCCGCACGCACGCACACACAGGCAGGCAGGCACTCGCACAAATACATACAAACACACACACACACACACACACACACACACACACACACACACACACACACACACACACACACACACACACACACACATAAAGCAATGACAAAAAGAACAGCAGAAACTTACACTCAAACCCTCACACACACACACACACACATCCACGTACACACACACACACACACACACACACACACACACACACACACAAACACACACTCACACATGCACACAACGACGCCCATTTTCATAGAAACACAGTAACCCCCTCGTATAAGCGGGAATGAAAGAGTGGTGGCCAATAACCCAGAACAAACAAAAGTCAAAGCTGGCAACTCAGGTTTGTATTCAGGGAAATTTGCACGAAATTCATGCACAATATACGACTTTTCCTTCTATTTTCTCTCTTTGGGACTTTCATTTGTGTCAGCTCGGTTTGATATGAAAAACTGAAGAAAAGCCCTGCCTTTTTGCAATGAGAAACTCTGGAAGTAGCGTGTTTACTACTGGGTCTGGCTGTAGTACATTTACCCTCATTTACTTCCTCGTTAGCTTCCAAAGTAAACTCTTTTTTCGTCCCATGCATGCGAAAGTGAGGATGTACTTCCGATGTCACTCAAAACTTTAGAAGTAGTCGCAAAATACCCTGAGTTACTTCCTCGCTTTGCTTCGAAGTAAACCCTTTTTCTGGCCCATGCATACGAAAGTGAGGCAAGTACTTCCGATGTCACTCAAACCTTCGGGAGATGTCGCGAACTTCCCCTATAAGCATACGGGCCCAGAAGTGACAAAGATTTATCCGCCTACCTCGGATAATTTCAACGTTTCGGTACTTCCCTTTTTCGCTGCTAATCTTTCTGTCTGAGAAGGAAAATCCTCTTTACAACTTGCCACATAGGTTTTTCACATCCAACTGACCAATCTCTTTCGTGAAGCATTGCCATAAACTTCTCAAAGGATTGACCAATTACAAGAATACTTGGACCGTGACCTGTTGTCTGCTTAAGATCCACGAGGATCGATCAGAGTACGAACAAGTCGCATAAGGCGAAAATACAACATTTAGTCAAGTAGCTGTCGAACTCACAGAATGAAACTGAACGCAATGGAATTTTTCAGCAAGACCGTATACTCGTAGCGTCGTCAGTCCACCGCTCATGGCAAAGGCAGTGAAATTGACAAGAAGAGCGGGGTAGTAGTTGCGCTAAGAAGGATAGCACGCTTTTCTGTACCTCTCTTTCTTTTAACTTTCTGAGCGTGTTTTTAATCCAAACATATCATATCTATATGTTTTTGGAATCAGGAACTGACAAGGAATAAGATGAAAGTGTTTTTAAATTGATTTCGACAATTTAAGTTTAATAATATTTTTTTATATTTTTAATTTTCAGAGCTTGTTTTTAATCCAAATATAACATATTTATATGTTTTTTGAATCAGAAAATGATGGAGAATAAGATGAACGTAAATTTTGATCGTTTTATAAAAAAAATTATTTTTTTACAATTTTCAGATTTTTAATGACCAAAGTCATTAATTAATTTTTAAGCCACCAAGCTGAAATGCAATACCGAAGTCCGGGCTTCGTCGAAGATTACATGATCAAAATTTCAATCAATTTGATTGAAAAATGAGGACGTGACAGTGCCGCCTCAACTTTCACGAAAAGCCGGATATGACGTCATCAAAGACATATATAAAAAAAAAATGAAAAAAACGTCCGAGGATATCATTCCCAGGAACTCTCATGTAAAATGTCATAAAGATCGGTCCAGTAGTTTGGTCTGAATCGCTCTACACACACACGCACATACAGACACACACACACACACACACTCACACACACACACACACACACACACACACACACACACACACACTCACACAGACACACACACACACACACATACACCACGACCCTCGTCTCGATTCCCCCCTCTACGTTAAAACATTTAGTCAAAACTTGACTAAATGTAAAAAGTTACATCGGGACAAGAAATTGCTCTCAGCAAAACATTGCATGAACCGAAATGAACTCAGAAACATATGGGAGGCGAAGGGTGGGGGTAGAGGGGGCGGATGAAAGGCCCGAGGGGCAGGGAGGGGAAATAAATAAATGAAATAAACGAATGGTTCAAACCCTTGAAAAATTGGGTATCAAAGAGGCCATAACAAATTCAACCGCGCGCATTTTTATAAAATCCTTTGGAAGTTGGAAGTCCCCTTCGCAGTTCGCTCCTAGCAGCCGAACACGACACATCTCAACATGTATCGCTCACCAACTCGTAATCTATCATCAACACGTGCTGCCTGATCTTTTCTGTTTTATCGGCTTCGGAGACCACCGGTCTCTTTTCGAGGAATGCAAACTGTGAAAACTACATCCTACAATATCACGGGTGTGACGAATGGAATTCGTGTATCGACTCCCTCTCTCATATTAATCGAGACTTCACTAGTTGCGTACACAAAACGAGGTTAAGTGACCGAGACTACGTCATGACGACACTGTATACATATGACGTCAACGCTCGCGCCATTATTCCAAAACTATCGCAGCGTACAAGGCAAGAATTTGTTTGTCTTCATGGAAAGAAATATAAACGAGGAAAGCAAAAGGAAACAGCGTGCATTCGTATTGTGCAGCGAATATGTACATGAATGATATTCAGTTGAGGTTGCTAGGATGCGATGCTCTGACCGTTTCATTGACTCCAAGATGGCAGCAGTCAATGAAGCCACGTAGATTGCACTAGCATATGTTTCACCTTCCGTGGACGGATTCCCACATTTTTGCGAACTCCAAAGGTCCACTAACTGCAGAAGGTGCAAGTGTACAGGGGTGTACAATGCTTATGTAAATGATGTCGAGTGAACACTGTGGGGAAGGGCAACGTCAGCGGTAACTACGGAAGGAACCACCAACGTCCCCAAGTGCTTCCAAGATCGAGTTTATTGTGATGAGTAGACTACTTTATATTTTGTGAACATTAACTTCATGTCTTCATTGGTGTAAACCAAAATACAATTTCAACGAGAAAAAGAAATAGTTCCGCTCTTCGATACCAAACGTCAACGCAACAAGAAGAAGAAAGACAATGTTGTTACGTGGGTTTGAAATCACACCAGCGAAATCATAATCTATAAAACTTTCAATTGAAGATTCTAAGAGAAAAAGATTGATGTCTGTGAAGTGATCATGTGCATGTTTTTGAAAGTACAGAGTTATTAAATTTCTTATCACTTCTTTGCACTTGTCTCTGTTAAACACTGATCAGCCCTAGAAACGAGAAGCAGACGTCACAACGGGGGATAACCTGTCAAAGGCCGAACAGAAGCCGAAGGCCGCTCATGACACGTGTGAAGGCAAGTTTTGTCTGTTTTCTAGGTATTGTTTGATTTATGTCGGGATTTAAGGTAAGCTACTGATTCAGCGATGACTAAATTTGTTTCTCGATGCATAAAAAGTCAGGGAGCGATTGATATTTGCCCGTAAATAGCCTTCAAAGCTGAAAATGTCCGCGATCGAGCACCGGAAATGGCTGTTCGATGGGTATTGCAAGTAGAAATGTGCTTTATTTCACCAAATCAGCTCGTATTTGGTGTGGGTACGGGATTCTATAGGACGAAGGAGTCATAAGAGGTGCAAAGAAGTGCTATTTGGGAGTAGAATAAATCTTCCGAGACAGTAGACAAGAGAAGGTCATATTTGAGAGATGCGCGTAGGCCGATTGTCTTTCCGACAAGCGAATGATACAGCAGATTAATCATTCGTTTTGACCAGAAACCTAGTCTCTAGTTTTTATGAATGAGTTTTTTTAATTAAAACAATCACGAGAACTCTCTCGCTTAGCCTAATGGCTGTTCGATGGGTTTCGCAAGTAGAAATGTGCTTTATTTCACCAAATCAGCTCGTATTTGACATCGGTTTGGTATATATATATATATATATATATATATATATATTCTAATCCTACCGCGAACTGGATAGCAGACGCGGCACGTCTAATGTGTAAACATGAGGGCTAAGGGGGCACTGATACCATAGGGGGAACTGGGGGGGGGGGGGGGGGGGTTGGGGGTGAGATCCCTGGCCTCAGTGGAGGGGACACCATAGTATGACGGCATAATTGCGACACAAGTAAAAATTACATATATCACTTCCACATTGATAATTTACTAATTACCAATGACATGTATAAATATCAATGCGGAATTACCTATATAAACGCACAACTATGACTATTTCTAACGTTTGAGGCTGTTATGCAGTCAGGAAAATTATCCAAAAGGAATATTTACTTCTATAACTGCAGCAGAAAGTATCTAATTCAACCCACACAAGTGTTGTTGTTTTTTCAAACATGTAGGTCTACTTTTTGTGGGCGTCAGTTTTGCCTGACTACAGAGAATGCACCAGGGTGTATTTGCCGGTGGTTTTCTCGGATCTTGCTCCTTGTAAAAACCATTTTTGACTCACATGCGAAGCAAAAGTGAGTCTATGTACTCACCCGAGTCGTCCGTCCGTCCGTCCGTCCCGGCGTCTGTCCCGGCGTCCGTCCGTCCGTCCGTCCGAAAAACTTTAACGTTGGATATTTCTTGGACACTATTCAGTCTATCAGTACCAAATTTGGCAAGATGGTGTATGATGACAAGGCCCCAAAAAACATACATAGCATCTTGACCTTGCTTCAAGGTCAAGGTCGCAGGGGCCATAAATGTTGTCTAAAAACCAGCTATTTTTCACATTTTCTCTGAAGTTTCGGAGATTTAATACCTCACCTATATATGATATATAGGGCACAATAAGCACCATCTTTTGATACCAGTTTGGTTTACCTTGCTTCAAGGTCAAGGTCACAGGAGCTCTTCAAAGTTGGATTGTATACATATTTTGAAGTGACCTTGACCCTGAACTATGGAAGATAACTGTTTCAAACTTAAAAAAATTATGTGGGGCACATGTTATGCTTTCATCATGAGACACATTTGGTCACATATGATCAAGGTCAAGGTCACTTTGACCCTTATGAAATGTGACCAAAATAAGGTAGTGAACCACTAAAAGTGACCATATCTCATGGTAGAAAGAGCCAATAAGCACCATTGTACTTCCTATGTCTTGAATTAACAGCTTTGTGTTGCATGACCTTGGATGACCTTGACCTTGGGTCAAGGTCACATGTATTTTGGTAGGAAAAATGTGTAAAGCAGTTCTTAGTGTATGTCATTGCTAGGTTGGTCAAGGTCATGTAAAGGTCAAGGTCAAGCATGTGAGTCGTATGGGCTTTGCCCTTCTTGTTCTGCATGATCTAAAAAACAAACAGAAACGACTACAGGAAATGTACAAACATTTATATTATCACAGATATTTGTAACTTCTGGAGATTTTAATAAATGTATAATATGTGTGAAGACATCATGCAATGAAATGAGTAATTTTACTTTTTGTGCTACTATGCTGCCATACATCACTTTGGAGAGTTTCCTCTTTAGTCGGCTGGCCGGCAAAGTTACCAGCGGCAGAGTCCGCGGCTGCCCCCTCACCCTTTCTTTCAAGGCGTACAAGTCCTTGCCGTGGCACACCCCTCCCCCTCCCCGGTGAGTAGACATAGAGGGGCAGCCGTTAATAGCCACCCGCCCCCCCCCCCCCCCCCAAACCCGGGCAGAGACACAGAGTGCAAAACGACGCTTCCAGGCAACATCTGCTGCCACTCCACCCCCCCCCCCCACTCCACCCGGGTACCATGTGTTATCAACAGTTTTCTATTATTTCAACAAGTGAGAGAAGACTTGCCAACAGGCCAAAAAGAAACTATGAGAGAGAGATAACTTTATTTTACAAGGATAAAGATTTAAGGGTAAGCGAGAGAGTTCTCGTGATTGTTTTGATTAAAAAACTCATTCATAAAAACTAGAGACTAGGTTTCTGGTCAAAACGAATGATTAATCTGCTGTATCATTTGCTTGTCGGAAAGACAATCGGCCTACGCGCATCTCTCAAATATGACCTTCTCTTGTCTACTGTCTCGGAAGGTTTATTCTACTCCCAAATAGCACTTCTTTGCACCTCTTATGACTCCTTCGTCCTATAGAATCCCGTACACACACCAAATACGAGCTGATTTGGTGAAATAAAGCACATTTCTACTTGCAATACCCATCGAACAGCCATTTCCGGTGCTCGATCGCGGACATTTTCAGCTTTGAAGGCTATTTACGGGCAAATATCAATCGCTCCCTGACTTTTTATGCATCGAGAAACAAATTTAGTCATCGCTGAATCAGTAGCTTACCTTAAATCCCGACATAAATCAAACAATACCTAGAAAACAGACAAAACTTGCCTTCACACGTGTCATGAGCGGCCTTCGGCTTCTGTTCGGCCTTTGACAGGTTATCCCCCGTGAATATGTGTACTTGTGAATCCTTGAAACCTGTGATCTTGTGAATCTGTGCCATTCCCCTGCTTCAACTTTCTGTGTCTGCTTTGCAGTGCGATGTCACTGACGTGGTGACAGTGTGTGACATTGTGTGTTGTGCTTGTGACCTTGCGCTTGTGACAGTGACTGTGCATTACCGGCTGCCCCTTTCATAACGTGCGCCGCGCTTGTGTATCGGCGGGTTCTTCCATAGACCTTTTTACCATAGTTGGTGCTGTTTTAACAACTAGTTTCATAACTGCTCTTAAAACTCTCTCTGCTTGTGATAGTGACTGTGCAATACCGGCTGCTTTCTTAGCACTCTGCTCCGCGCTTGTGCATGGGCGGTTGCCTCCCTTGACCTTTACCATAGCTTTGCTGCTGTCTGTTTACCTTCTCCCCAGTCAGGATTTTTTTCCCCCTCTAGTCTTGTACGCAAGCCTTGGCTCGTCTGGTGTTTGTTTTTCTCTGTGTTCTTGTGTGTCTTTTCTGCGCCGCGCTAGTGTACCGGCGGTTGTCTCCCTCAGACCTTTTACCATAGGCTTACTGCTATTTGTTCACGTTTTCTTCATTTTTTTTTTCCTTCTAGCCCTGCACGCAAGTTTCTGCCTTGCTGTGCCCGGTCTTTATGAGCATTGTCTTGTCCTTTGTTGTCATGGTTTCCTATCTCTGGCATAAACGATGAGTTGGGATAGTAACGGCCTTTTTGACCTCAGCTTCCTTTCGGAGCTGCCACGAAACACATCCAAACTTAACGAAGAATCGTGAAGCTTTCACATTCCACCTCTACTGGAGAACTCTGACCTGTCCATTGAATTTGGGTTGGTGGCAGAGAGCCCCGCAAAAAAAGTACGAACAGATATGCCAAAAAAACAAAAATCGAGGGCTAAGGCCCAGGCCTCCCAGAAAAAAGGACAAGAAAACCAAAAACCAAAAACAAGAGGCGAAGCCTTCAAGGCTCACGTAAGAAATAGCCAAACAGTAACACAAACTCAATCACTCCGTCACACATACACACCCACACACACAGTAAGCTTAGGTGACGACTGTGCAAGAAAGAGAGACACTAGATCTAGATCTGTCTGTGTCTGCATGTAGCCTACTTACAGTAGTCAGTCGGCTGAGGACCGTTTTGGTTACTTTTTGGCGTCACGTTAGCAAACACATTTTTCTGATAGATTTTAACACCACAACACTAAATCTAAAGTTTTGGGGCAATATTCCAAACCACCGGTGAGAAAAACGTTGGTTTGTGTGTATGTTTTCCTTCTTTGGCGTTACTATTCTTGTTTTGAGGGTTGGGTTCATAAAACGGACATAAAACTTAAACCGCTTGACAGAAATTCTATAACTGTAAATCATTCGAAAGGGAAGGCATTCATGTACACGTTTGTGCCACTTAAAATGACGTCATTATCTGTTTGTTTTTGTAATTATGACGTAATTCAGTATGCTAACAAAAATCATAATGAGGCAAGTAATCGGCTTTGGTTTTCAGTGTAAAACATTTGAACAGTCCCAAGAAATGAAACATACACATGTTAAATTTAAAAAAATAAGAAAGGCAAATCAAAAAGAGCATCTTAATATCATTTGCAGGTTTAAACCTTTTGATTGTGAGTAGGTCAACGCCGTATATTCGGCTATACTGATTTCGAAAATTTAATTTTGTTGGAACACGACAGAAGATTGCTTCCCTCACTGTGACCGACCTCCAGCTGGATGACGCGACTATTCCATTCTCCCCTGCTGTCAAGAGTCTTGTCGTCTTTCTCGACTCCACTCTCTCCATGCAGACACACATCTCCTTCATCATCAAGACCTGCTTTTTCCACCTACGACGCATCGCCTCCATCCGTCGCTACCTCACCCACGACGCCTGTGTCAAGCTGGTTGTCTCCCTCATCTTCAGTCGTCTGGACTACTGCAACTCCCTTCTGGCTGGCCTCCCCGCCTCATCCATTCATGGCCTACAACGAGTCCAGAACGCCGCTGCCAGGCTGACGTTGAGGAAGACGAAGCGAGACCACATCACCCCCCTACTTCGCTCCTTGCACTGGCTCCCTGTCAACACCCGAATCTCCTACAAACTGTCCACTCTGGTCTACAAGTGTCTCAACGACTCTGCTCCCGAGTACCTTCAATCCTCCCTGGACCTGTACACCCAGCCCTCCGACCGTCCCCTTCGTTCTGCTGCTGACCCTCTCCGCCTCCACATCCCTCGCTCGAAACTCGCATCTGCTGGTCAGCGTGCATTTCCCTCCGCGGGCCCCTCCGTCTGGAACTCCCTGCCGCTTGAGCTTCGCCAGAGCCCCTCTCTTGACGCGTTCAAGAGTAGGTTGAAGACTCAGTTCTTCCCGTAGCTGGCTGCGACTTTCATGCTCGACGTGATGTGTTGTGCCCCAAAAGACATTCTTGTGCTGTGCTCTGTGAGAGGTGTTTTCTTTGTGCTTAATATTATTTTGTTTGGACCTAGCTATTGATGTGTACATTGTTGTTAAACAGTTGTTTGTTTACCAGGGTTTGCTAGTGTGTGATAGGGTTCGTGTCCGTCTGAAGATGTTAGTTTCTTTGTTAGTCCTGTGTTGACAACTCTTCGACAAGCGCTTAGAACTGTACCCACGGAATACGCGCTATATAAGCTTCATATTGATTGATTGATTGATAATATTTATATTTTTAATTTTCAGAGCTTGTTTTTAATCCAAATATAACATATTTATATGTTTTTGGAATCAGAAAATGATGAAAAATAAGATGAACGTAAATTTGGATCGTTTTATAAAAAACCCATTTTTTTTACAATTTTCAGGTTTTTAATGACCAAAGTCATTAATTAACTTTTAAGCCACCAAGCTGAAATGCAATACCGAAGTCCGGCCTTTGTCGAAGATTGCTTGGCCAAAATTTCAATCAATTTGATTGAAAAATGAGGGTGTGACAGTGCCGCCTCAACTTTTACAAAAAGCCGGATATGACGTCATCAAAAGTATTTATCGAAAAAAAACATCCGGGGATATCATTCCCAGGAACTCTCATGTCAAATTTCATAGAGATCGGTCTAGTAGTTTGGTCTGAATCGCTCTACACACACACAGACACAGACATGCACACATACACACACACACACACACACACACACACACACACACACACACACACACACACACACACACACACACACACACACACACACACACATACACCACGACCCTCGTCTCGATTCCCCCTCTATGTTAAAACATTTAGTCAAAACTTGACTAAATGTAAAAAGGAGGAATAATTTCAATCACACACACACACACACACACACATACGCGCACACGTATGCACGCACGCACGCATACACACACACGCACGCACGCACGCACGTACGCGTACGCACACACACACACACACGTACGCACGCACACACAAAGACACATACACAAACATACCGACAAAATGACAGACATACACACAGTGAGACAAACCGACACAGAAACACCCACGCATGCACGCACGCACTTATGTACGCGAACAAAGACGTAGAGATGATTATAGAGAAACACTTACGCAACCAAAAAAACACGCACACAAACACACAGACAAACTTCATTTTTGGTAGAGAAATGCATTTCTTTCTGTATTGCTTTCTCTTTAAGTACACCTAGCTACCTCGCAGAGAGAGAGAGAGAGAGAGAGAGAGAGAGAGAGAGGGAGAAACTGAGCGAGAGAGAAAGAGAGAAAGAGAGAGAGAGAGAGAGAGAGAGAGAGAGAGATCAAATCAAATCAAATCAAATTTTATTTTACGAGGGTTGTGGCATAAGCAATATAAACGAGCTTCTTTTCAACCAGCCCTCGCCCAGAGAGGGACTATTCTAATCGTAAATACATATATGTACAAACGTTAAAAAAATTACAAAAGATAAGCATGACAGTTTTTTTTCATTCTTGCAACTTCATTCTTGGTAGAGAAATGCATTTCTTTCTGTATTGCTTTCTCTTTAAGTGCACCCACCTCGCAGAGAGAGAGAGAGGGGGAGAGAGAGAGAGAGAGAGAGAGAGAGAGAGAGAGAGAGAGACACACACAGACAGACAGACAGACAGACAGAGACACAGAGAGAAAGAGAGAGAGATAGACAGACTGATAGACAGACAGAGGGAGAGACAAACAGACGAACACACAGACAGACATAGACAAACACACAAACAGAGACACACAGACAGACTTCACTATTGTATATGTGCAAGTAATTTTGTTAAACCACACGTTACGTTCACCACTGAACGTGTAACCATGTAAAACGTTATTATCTCTTTATATGTGTTTACTTGCATTGTAATCCGGGGGGGGGGGGGGTATTCATGTATGCAACGCGCAATACATGCCTTTTAACTTACTAGAATTGGAATTTTCATTTAAAGACTAGCATAAGAGTGTGACACGTGGTTCATTCGTTATTACCTTATTACAAAAAGAAAAAGATAACGGCACTGACGCTACCGGAAATAGAATTTATCAGTGAAATTCTACCATCAATTTAGTAATCGATGCGATGTAAATTATCCTAAAACTGTGGTATGATCACGACATCGTTTAGCATTTAGGATCAAATGGTGCCAATGTGTCCACAATGCACTAATCACAGACAACAGTTATACGCTTTACGTACATGTAACTCTCCAACTGACATTGTCTGCCACTTGAAACAAATGACTTTCGAAGGAAAATTAACTCCAATATATAAATATTATGTATGATTTTTAATAATTACTTGCACTTTTTGAAAATAAAAGCTTTTTCTACGATAAGGTGTTTACCCCCTAAATGTATAAGTCATCCGGTAGAAAAACCGGAAGTATCGTGTACTAAGCATATGTATATGTTTAAAAAGTTAATTGTGTTAATGTAGAACATCTTGCCTATGTATATGTTTAGGTTTTGAATACTTTAGGGGAAAAGCATAGCCATTATTCAGTCATCTTTAACTAACACCCCTAATCTCAGGGCCCATTTTGTTAGTGGGGGTAGGGTTTCAATCAGTCAAAAATCACTTTCATTCAATATTGTCTGCCATTTCAAATACATACACGTAATTGCACAATTTCTTGAATTTTAAGATGCTTTAACTGACTATACCAAGAAAACCTGCACTTTTTGTAGAATTAGTTTTTTGTCCATGATTTATGTTTAAAAATGTCAATTCTTACGACAAAAAATGCTAACAGTTGCCTCACCAGACGACACGTACCTACGACGTGAATCGTGTCTGCCAATTAAAATGCATATATTTTGAAATAAGGGGAATCATAACATATTTCACTGTAAAGTGTCTCACTCTAATATCTTCTGGGTTCATGGTGTATTTGGTTAAGTGAATTGCAGATAAGGTTTTTTTTAAATGACAGCTATACATATAAGTTTTATTAAAACTGAAACTGGTGGAGTGAAAACCAGACCTGTTTTGAAGAAGTCGTACTAAAATCATGTATGGCCTTGAACTTCACAGTTTGCGTGTTATCTTTTAAAGAAAACCCGTTTTCATCACTAACAATGACCTAATTTACACATACATATCGGCCGGTCATACTCGCGTTTTTTGTAGAGAGGTAGTGTACAAAATGTCGTTTTGTACGTTTAAATTACATGTCCATTATTTTAGTCATATATCAATCAATAAGTAAATGCGCATACTTTTATTAAACGTTACTTTCACTTTAAGATCGCTTCTAACATTTAGTATAATTTCTGACAAATGCACGCTATGTAATAAATTGATAATATTATGGACGCCATGTGGTAAAACCGGAAGTTGAATTATTTTGCGATAGCAAAATCCTTTTACAATGATTACTTTCCTTTTATATTGAGCTGATCTTTAACGTTATGGGTAAAAATCTAACAGATTGAAACAAATTATCCTTTTTCAAGCCTGTGTATGTGTAAACTCTTTTTTGCTTCGACCCGGTTCGGTTTTCGGAGTTGATTCAGAATCATCCATTATTTATCTTATATGACTGTTGTTTTCCTCGGTAAATTAACAATTGTTGATGTAAAATAATTCTAGCTGTGAGAATAAACAATTTTCAAGATGTTTGTGATTGCGGTTTTAACCAGGCGTTCAATTAGCTATACATATCGCTTGAGAAAATGACATTTCCTGTTTTGTCGTCCGCATGTTATACAGATGTTGTTAAAAATAAAACTAAGTATACGAATTAGACATTTTACATGTTGTCTCATGGCAACAATCTTTAGCTTTCGTTTAAGGTATAATTTGCTTATATCCATGTGGGAATGTCGGGTGTAAGGACAAGGATATATAGCACAGGCAGAGGAGCATACAATTAAGACACCGAAGACAGAGGTTGCTTTAACTTATCTTAACTTATCTTTTATTGAATGAAAATGTAACTAAGAATAACCACTCAGGTAGCTTATCTAAATCATAAATATTCCAAACAGTTTAGCTAAATTTGGTAGCAACTAGAAACAATGCTATAAGTTATAAATTAGAAACAATAAACAGAACTCTAATACAAGAAATAGCAATGCTTACATAAAACCAGAAATAGCAATTATGAATTATTCTAGTAGCCAAAAATATAAACTATGTGTATATAAATGACCCAGAAACAATATATGTATTTCTGGTGCAAACCAGAAATATAAACTATGAAACCAGAATTTCTGGTGTAAACTAGAAACAATATGTATTTCTGGTGCAAACCAGAAACAGTAATATATATATATCATGTAAGACCAAAATTTCTGGTGTAAACCAGAAACAATATGTATTTCTGGTGCAAACTAGAAACAGTATAATATATATATATCATGTAAGACCAGAATTTCTGGTGTAAACCAGAAACAATATGTATTTCTGGTGCAAACCAGAAAGCAGTGAAAAACAAGATTCTTATTCTGGTAGCAACCAGAAACAGTATAATATATATATATGTATTTCTGGTGCAAACCAGAAATATAAACTATGAATATGAAACCAGAATTTCTGGTGTAAACCAGAAAGCAGTGTAAAGAAGAAGGCACTAAAAAGAAAAGAAAATACAATTATAAACAACATGCCTTCTAAGTCACACATGACATAATACAAAGCATAAACCAATGAATGTATCATTTGTCAAAATAATCATGACAAATATAGACAAGTAACAATACAGCCAAAATCCTGCAGACACAGCATTCTCTGAAAGAGAATCCACAGTGAGTTAAACAACTCCACAACAGCTAATGTCAAGGGAAGTAACCAACATCTTCCCTTAGGCCTAAGCCTTGCATAGGAAAATGCTTTACATAAATTAACCAACTGCATGAACCGCAACTGCAAAATAATTGTTATTATTAAGCGTGTTCATCGCCATGAAGACAAATCTTCATCGAGTTGAATAATAACGACAAGAATAAGAAAGATAACTCAGGCATGGGGTAAGCGCAAGCTTCCATGCTTCAAAATGAAGCGTTAAACAACAGTCTATTACTTTACAGGGAAGCGCGACTAAATCATATCGCTTTAGATTAAAAGTCTGTTTTGCTTCTATGCGACTGCACAAAATGTTCAGTTTTTATCCGTCGCAAAGCTCTTCTGTAGGCAAACACATTTTAAGTGCAAGCGCGACTGCACACAATGTTCAGTTCTATCAGTCGCAAAGTTCTTCTGCAGGCAAGTGCCTTTAAAGTGCAACATGAGAATTAACAGTCAAAATATTGTGCATCCTGTAGACAATATCTTCCTATTGTCTGAGATCTTAACTCAGAAGATCTCTATCATCCTCATGCCTGAATTCATCAAAGGAATGATAATCAAAACTCATAAGATTATGTACAGGTAAAAGGGTATTAATACAAATGAAGACTAGCAAAATATCAGAGTATGAAAATGCATGTGAGTAACACAGGAAAGAATACATAACATGACTGGCTCACACAAAGCCAGACAAAAGACAGGGGAGGTAAGCCATGTACCTGTGGGGAATGGGGGCGCTCTGACATTATTACACGGGGGGACGCCGGTCAAAAATGGCGGACACTACAATCTTACATCAGCCAATTAACCGTCAACGACATACGGCTTGAAATGCAGCAACATGATCAAACATATGAAACGTAACGCATCACAACGCAACGCATCCCAAAACTTCATAAAGCATGTCATGTTGCTGTACACTTCGCCTACAAAGTTACAGTTACAGTACTGGAAACAAAGAGCGATCCTCAGCGAAGCGAAAACTGAGAACTTCTTTGTTCCTCAACAAACTGGCTACGAAGCGGAATTCCGTCCAGCAAAGTATTCAAATCCCTTCTCATCGAAAACCGAAATCTGAGAAAGGTTCGACTTACCTTACCGGACTTCATCGTTATAAACTGTCCTTGTAAAAAAAAGGAGATCTAACATAGGTCTACTCAACTTAAAATATAGTGGGACAAGCTTTCTCATCGAGTTCATTACCCAAAATATATGTGTCAACCATAATTCCCGTTCATCAATTGTAGGGGTTTCTGCGCCTAAATCGTAAATAGGTAGCTTTACGGGCCAATGGCACTGGGGGCTTAACTTTGGGCTTTTAACCGACTACTACTCAGACTTTACTGATCTCCAGAAATAATATGTGATGAAAATGGGAAAAAGATCGCAACGATACACATGGGTCTTCTCGACATAAAATATTGCGAGACAGGCTTTTTCTCAGCGAAAACGAAACGTATGAGAACGAGTCTGACTTACTTGATTCTTACGAGTCTTCAATTTACAAGACTCTAAAACAGCTTTAGAATAACTGGTCATCAAATATTAGAAGTTATTAACGCTCAATTTCAGCGTCAAATCATAAAAGTAATTAGAAACTGATCTAGAAAACACATCTCTCCGCTAGATCAAAATGGCGTCATCAACTCTGACGCGAGACCGGTCGGACATCGCCCGGGACCAAATCAGCGTCAACATGTACATATACGCAAACATCATAGCATCAAATGAAACATAAGAGTAAAGCATAAGGAAAGAATACAGCATAAGGAATGAATAAAGCATTTAGTTACTTACAGATTCTCCTCAGTGAGCACACTTGAAACAGTAAACACAAGAGCACAGGTATCGGAATTTAACACCACACGTCGACCGATTACAACTTCGCGACAAATTTGGGCAGAGGTTCGACACCTTTCACGACAACAACATATGAGCAGCACCCAGCTCACTCGATGATACTAAACGCGTCTGCTGACCTAGCCTAATGCTCTCCCTTTTAAAGGCTGGTCACTTCCGGTAGCCAATAGGAAGAATACCTAGGTGTCAGACAACGGGGGGCGTCGTCTTAAGATGCCTGCCCAATGGAAGGGATCGTTACCGAGGCATGAAGCCGTGTCGGTCGGGTGTCAAGCACCGGAAATATTACAAGTAGTTACACTCGCTGAAGGGGGAAGAAGGGGCCTGTCTGCCGTGCACACCGGATAAAACTCATTAGATTACAAGCAGTGTCAAAGCTGATACACAGAAGGGGGGGGTAAGAGACTAAAACCTCTAAGCTACCTGGCATCTTCTATGAGGTGCCCTGTCAAAAGAAATGACACCCACTTGACAAAACGCCGTTCCAACGATACAGACAGGCTGGCGGCACATTACATAACGACCACCTAAATCTGAGATAAGAGATTAGAAATGCATCCGGTCGGGGTCTACCCTACGATAGTAAACACACAATAAAGTACAATGCACAAAGACAACCAGGTATTATTTAGTCACTCCTTAGGCACTGATGGTTAGAGGTTACGCTGCTGCTTCTCATCATTTCAAGTTAGGGATTTAGCACAAAGGGCATTATTTAAATGTAAACCCAATGTGACTAGCACACACACACAGGGAATAGCTATAGACAGGGGAGGCAACTGGGTCGGGCAGGAGATAATCACACACAAAGAGACGGGGCCGGTACGCCACTTGGCTACATCCATATGCAGTAAAGCGGTACATGACGTTTTTTTGTAACCTACCCCCTGCATCATGGCTACATTTTTGCAGAATATGGGTCATGTTACAAAAACGCTTCTCATTCTTAGGTGGTTGGGTTTAGCCATTTGTCGTTTACCGAACTGTGGCTGCAAATAAAACGAACTTTCCAAAAAACATAATATCTAATGTGACCACCAAAAGTAACCCTCTTACTATAGCCAGCCAGGTGACTATACTTACAAAAGTTACAGGGACACGGCTGCCAAATAGTCTCCGCCCGCTCAAAATAACAATGACCGAGACCACACACACCACGCGAAAGAGAAAGACTACAGGGAGGCATGCCGTCATGATGCATTAATTGACGTCAAACACTTTTGACCGTGACGTAATCTTATGCGAGCTTTATCCATAGTCTTGGATAACCACTCACACATAGACTCGGAAATGTTAAAGTTTTTATCACAGACATACACACACACACACACACACACACACACACACACACACACACACACACACACACACATACACACACATACACACACACACGCACACACACGCACAAACGCACAGACAGACAAAGTTACGATCGCATAGGCTACACTTCGTGAGCCAACCAGAAAAAAAATCAACAACTTAAAGTGCCAGAGGCGAAGCTCAGTAACCCAGATCCAAAAGGACAAACAAAAATGGACCCGAAAGCAAAAGTACAAACGCAGGTGCAGGCTGGAGTGCATGCCCCAAAACAAAGTCTAGAGAGAGATAGTCTTGACGGGACTGAGACTGCATCCACGTCTAAATTAAAAACAGCTCCAGTAAGTAAAAGCAATGAACCAGGACAGAAGTCAGCGAAGCAAAACTCAGACGAGACAAACACAAAACATGTCTCTACAGTGAGCAAACATAACGATTCAAAAATCGAACATCATGTTCCTATGCACAAGACAGTTGTCCCACTTGAACCCAGTTCTGACATCGAAATAAGGTCGAGCTCTTCAGAGGAAAACACCATCCATGAGATGGAGATAACTCTGAGGGAAAACAAAAGAAAACGTTCGCTTAATAACGATGAAATTTAAAAAGCAAAAAATGTCGTTCAAAATGAAACGGTTACTAGCAACCGGTCCGAAGGGAACCCGACAGCAAACCTGACCAAAACAAAACAAAACATAGAATCCGAAAAAAACTTCACTTCTGAAAATAGAAACAAAACAGAAAAGGGGGCAAGGCGGTCTCTTTTCAAAGGGAGGCAACCTACTCCCGAGTACGTACAATACCCAGTTATTATTGAAGACATTACAGAAGGAGTGGCCACCTTTAGATCAATTAGAGGGCTAGGCCTGCGGCGCTTTCGTACCCTGAACGCAACCATTGGTGACATCATCTCTCTTTGGCCTTCAGCAGGGGAGAGGTGGCTGATCGGCTGCTCCAGAGGCAGACAACAGCAGAAACTGTTACAGTTAACCAACATAGCTGGTGTTATCATCAGATCGTTTATTCCTGAACCCATCACAGAGGGAGTCATAAAAAAGGTCCCCCTTCAACATTCTGATGAGGAACTACTCACCATGAAAATCACAGTTCAAACCCAAACAGAATCCGGATGTCCAGCCCAAAAAGGTCGTGAGACAGTCAAACGTTTTCACAGGTTAAAAAACAAGGACAAAGAACTGTCCGAAGCAGTAAAAGTCATCTTCAAAACGGCAGTCTTGCCACGTATCATGTCTCTCCAGGGAGAGGAATACTCAGTGGAGCCCTATGCCTGCCCTGTCCGCCGCTGCAGCCATTGCAACCGGTTTGGCCACGGGGCGGCTCAATGCCTTATCTTATCAGAATATATTATTGTCCTATAGGTCCAATTCATTCTTCTTACTCGGCGTGACGTTATCAAATGGATCGGCTAGCTTTAGCCCTAAGGGGCACAACTCCGCTCATACTCTCTTCGCACCGCCATATTGGATGCCGTCTTTGTTAGTTTTCTTCATTGCACTCTTGTTCATTTTGCGTATTTCACTGTGTATGCAGACAAAATGAAGAAAACTGTGCATGCATGAGTCCAAAGGGGATCTGCCTTTTTAACACAACAGCACAACATAAAAAGTAAAACAAGAATACATTATTATATTCATTTATTTATTCTTTATCTCAAATTACCGTGCAGACAGTGCACCAAAATTCACAAGATAAAGCTCTCAAGACAGACAAATGAGGTACAATGCAGCTCAGGTAACTACTGCAAAGTATAATTTTCAAAGCATCCTATCACAGTGTTCACTCTAAAGGCACAACCGATGGACAATTGTTGATTAGCACGGCACTGCACACAGCAAAAAATAACCAGTTATAATCGTCTTCTCCGCTCAGTAACTTCCTTCCAGTTGTCACCCTGATGGTAAACAACTTTAAGGATCCTAAAGTGTGCCTGCTGACTGCAGTTTTTGGCCACACAACGTGTCATTTTCACTTTTGTCGAGTCGCCATCCAACGATCAAGCACTGTCAGAGATCGTGCAAGGCATCCAACATGGCGGCGGATGACCAATTCCAGAGAGTTACGACCCGTGATTCTCATACCGCGCGCGCCGAGTAGAAATGCTGTTGTTAACTTGAGTTTCTGCAATGGGCCTATAGGCAAATATGTTTGGCCCTTTAAGGACATGATCTGGGTTATATGCCACACACACACACACACACAAAAAAAATCGGGGGGCAAGGGAGGAAAGGAGAAGGGCCAGACCAAGCAGCCAGACCCTGATGGCTGGGACCCGGGACCCACTCTCTCTATATATATATAGGGGGCGGGGTTGAATATGTTAAAAAGTATACGTTAAGATCCTTATTTAAGAATATTTACAGCCTCTCTTCACCTTCATGGGGAGGGGCCATTAAAGGATTATCTTTAATTCAAGTATATTGTTATAAGAACAGGTGTTAAAACTCAGGACCACGCTCTGTTAAAAAAAAAAAAGTTTAAAGATGAAACTTGTGAGAATAAATAGGGAGGGTGTGCAAGGCACATAATATACTGTTCAAAAAAAGAAACGCATAGCTTGTAATATTTGGTTAATTTAGTTATATGGCTACAAGGATATCCACCAAACTGCAGAAAATGTTTATCTGGTCGTCGACCTTTCGTCCATTGCCACAAGTGAGCTCTGCACGTGACGCATGCGTTATCAGTGGCTACAATGTCAAAATTGCTCATTTGGCATGACCACTCGTCATGCTTCAGTGTAATCTCGTGAAACTCGGGGAATATTGAGCTCTCACCATGTCTTCCAAAACCCATAAAAGCGGATTGTTCGCCACAAAGAAATCAGACGACAATTCAGCGACGAAAGATGGCCCGATTGAGCAGAGAAGACCGCCAAATTGCATTGGGTCGTTTACAAGCAGGCCAAAGTCAAAGTGCAATCGCCAGGCACTTCCACGTGTCCCAGAGCACCATCAGTAGACTGTGGGTCAGGTTTCAAGCCACTGGCTCCGTTGCTGACTTGCCACGAGCGGGAAGACCAAGGGCGACAACTGCTGCTCACGACCGCTTCATACGGCTCCGCCACCTCCGGAATCGTTTCCTGTCGGCCTCATCTTCTGTCCAGGCTCTCCCCGGGCCACACCGATTATCGGACCAGACCGTGCGGAACCGCCTGCATGAAGCTGGTTTGAGAGCTCGCAGACCTCACAGAGGAGCTGTCCTCACCCGCCGCCATCGCCAGAACCGAGTGCAGTGGGGCAACCAGCACCTTCGCTGGACCGTCCGGAATCACTGGAGACACGTGTGGTTCAGCGACGAGTCCTACTTCCTGCTCCAGCGACATGATGGTCGGAGGAGGGTCTACCGGAGAGTAAACGAACGTTACGCGCCCAACTGTGTGGATGAGGCACCCGTTCATGGTGGTGGAGGCGTCATGGTGTGGGGGGCGATCAATACCGCTGGAAGGAGCACCCTGGTGCACGTCCAAGGGCGCATAACTGCCCAGCGATACGTGGAGGAAATTCTGCGCCCACACGCCCTTTCTCTTCTGGCTGACCAGGATGCCATATTCCAGCAGGACAACGCTCGCCCGCACACAGCACGACTCACCACCCAGTTCCTCACCGACCACCATGTCCAGGTGCTTCCCTGGCCATCCATGTCGCCAGACATGAACCCGATAGAACACCTCTGGGATGAATTGGACAGACGTGTGCGCAGGCGAGAAGAAGCGCCGGCAAATCACCGCGATCTATTGCAGGCACTTCAGGAGGAGTGGGACACCATCCCACAGCAAGATATCCGGCATCTGATCCAGTCTATGCCCAGAAGGTGCCGGGCAGTTGTTGCTGCTCAAGGCAGTCACACCCCCTACTGACTTGACAGCCTCGGCACCCAATCGTATTGATTGACTGATTGATTTGAAGATGCAAATGAACTGTGTGTGCATTCAACTGTGTCCATACCAAATTTCAAACAAATAATCTAAATATTGGATTTTCTGTTAATTTTTTCGAAAAATAAAACAAATTTGGCAAGTAGCAACTATGCGTTTCTTTTTTTGAACAGTATAATTTTCTTGAGATGTAAAAAGTCAGGCACTCACATTCATGCTCGCACGCATGTATCCTGCGCCATGTATATAGGTCCTGTCCGTACTAGATCGGGTAAAAATGATAGGATAATAAAATAGCTATCTGCACTGTCCGTCCACCTCCCCGCCACAGCAAAAGTCGCAGGTGAGGCGATAGCACCATGCAGTCTTAATTAAGAAAAAAATAAATAAATGTCAGGACGAAGTGAAAATCTCTCGTTATGTTTTATTTTTTAAATAGATAGTAGAGTCCGGGAGCAGGAGCTTAGCTCTATAATTAGGTTGTCTGGGCTGAAAAAAAAGAAAAAAAATAAATAAAAAAATATAATAAAAAAATTTAAAAAAAAAAAAAAAAAAAATTAAAATAAAAAGATAAAACACCACACACACACATACATACACACATGTTTGCTAGGTGGGGCAATGCACTTCGCTCCCTGCAAGACGTGCGTGTAGGACCACATGTCATGTAGGTCCGATGTTTTTAATGTTAGGTCTGTGTACTCTTGTAAGGATACACTATGTTGGTTTTGAAATGTCAGATCACTAAGCCCTAGAGACAAGAAGCTGCCGCGCGGGTTTCACATGATCTGACAGAGCTGTCTATACCGCAATGGAGGCCTCAACTAAACACCAGGGCCGAAAGGGGGTAATGGGGGGGAGAGGGAAGAGGATGGGAAAGTGTTAGGAGGCCTTACGGTATTCTTATGGTAAAATATGTACTGTTGATAGAAAAAATATGCGGCTCAGACCCACACACTCATGGGGGAGTGGTATACGAGCCTGCATAGTAGTAAGGTATGTCTCCAGCCGAGCTCGCTATGTTTATTTAAGTATTGTTGAGGTGTCAATTTATGGGTTGACATATGTTTAAATGTAAGTTTAGGAAATAGGGTATATTTTCCGGACACTGGTCAAAGACGTGCTCTAAACCGATTAGTTGTCCACAGGAGCAGTGTGGTTTAAAGATCTTATAGATAGTGTCACCAGTACGAAGGCGTCTAAAAATACGCAATAGCACTGGGTGCAGTACGGGAGTTGGCAGACAAGGGTTATTTGGGCAGAATAATGTTTTATATATAGAATTTATTTTGGAGTAGATTTCGGATAGTGAGAAGCCTACGTTTGTGCTTATAAAGGGGTTATCAGTTGCTTCTTTAGCTGCAAGGTCAGCCGCCTCGTTACCAGCTAAGCCAACGTGAGACGGGACCCATTGGAGGTCCAGCTGGGTGCCTGAGACAATTATTTGATGTGAAATTATATTTATGTCGTGGATCATGTCAGTACAATTACCAGAACCGTACAACAGGGCCTGCAACGATGATAAAGAGTCAGATAAGATCACAACGTCGTTTATAAAGGTTTATAAGGTCGTTTATAAAGGTAAGCGCCATGAGTATGGCAAAAAGCTCAGCTGTGAAAATTGAGACTTCATTATTTAATCTGTATTTCTTTGTTATTTTTAGGGACGGGATAACAAAGGCACAGCCCACTCTTCCGTCATCCAGCTTCGAACCGTCTGTATAGACATGTAAAAAATGTGAAAATTTAGTGTTAATTTTTTCCTTGGCCATAGTCGCCAGGAGGAGAGGATTATCTTTTTTACTAATCTCCGCCCCTTGGTCGCAGTGAAATTCGGGAGTCTCCAGCAACCAGGGGGGGTATGGGGATACAGGTACTTGATAACAGTTTACGTTAAAATTACATTCTTTTAATATGGGGGATATTATAATCTATTATAGGCTGAGTTTTTGACTTTCTGTTTTCGCTAATACGATTTGCAGTACATAGGTTGGGGTACTCCTTGGAAAGGTTATCGAGCACATCAGTGACCGTGTTTGGCACTGAACGGGCGCGTGCGTAATAGCGCGCACAGTGTAGTTTGCGGTAGTCGCTAAGGCTGAGCCAGCCTGCCTCACGATAGACTTTTTTTGTTGCTAGTCCAGCGTGGAAGGCCGAGTGCACTCTGCACTCCGTTGCTTGCAGGCTGGCCAACCAAGACGCACTGGCTAAGAAAAAGCATTCCTGTCCGTAGGTGAGCCGCGATTTGATCAGAGAGTTAACGATGTCAACTAGCATCTTCCGACCACAGGCCCACGGCTCAGAGGACAGTATTTTAATTATGTTTAATGTATTTTTAGCTTTAGAGTTCAGGTTAATAATGTGTGCTCGCCATGTCAGCAGGCGATCTACAGTTACGCCCAAAAACTTTACATGGGGGCTGGGTTTAATTTGACTTCCATTGACTTGTATAGAACATGTGTCAAGGATAAACTTCTGCCTACTGGCAACAAAGAAGACTGTTTTTTCGGGTGCCCGAGTGAACCCGTTATCGTGCATATAGCGACTCAGCTGCTGGTCCACCTTCTGCTGGTATTCGGCCATGTCAACATGATTTTTGACGTATGTCATTTTGGCCATTGGTTTTTTATTATCAAGGAGGGCGAGATCGTCAGCATACAGCAGTACGGATGCCCCTCCCACGTCCACCTTGTCTATGTCATAAAGCATGATGCTGAAGAGGGTCGGGGCAATAATGCTACCCTGGGGTACCCCCATGTACAGCTTGTGAGACGCAGAGAGGGCAGAGCCGACTTTAACATTCAAGGTTCTGTCAGTAATGAAATCTTTAATAAAATGATAAATATTCCCAGATAATCCAATATTTGATAATATGTGTAGCAGTCTGGCGTGCCATACACTATCGTAAGCTCCCTTCACATCAAAGAAGGTGCCCAGTAGTGCCTGCTTTTTATAGGAGAGAGTCTTTTTTATTCTCTCGACAAAGTTGATGGCGTGATCAGTGCAAGACCGGCCCTTTCGGAATCCGGCTTGGCATACAGGAATGATATTATTTTTATCTAGGAAATATTGTAGTCTCCGTTGAACAACTCTTTCATATATCTTCCCTAGGTGTGGGGTTAGGGAAATGGGTCTGTAGCTCTCGGGCAAGTCCTTTGGTTTGCCATGTTTGAAAATGGCTACCACTTGGGCTTCCTTCCACTCGAGCGGGATTTGTTTTTTTGACCAACACGTGTTAAAAAAGTTGGTTAAGATTTTCAGAAAACTATCTGGAAACTGTTTTATCATTTGGTATGAGATCGGGTCTGCCCCCGAGGCCTTTTTGACAGATTTAATTTGTCCAATGGCATTTGTCGTTTCCTTAACACTAAGCATACTATTGACAGGCATATTATTATTACAACGTGGGTGTCCAGGTTGTTCACCTTAATAAAAATGGGCAGGTGATCTGACGTCAGCGCGGGGGCCCGGGTAGCTCAGGTGGTAGAGCACTGGACTTGTGATCGAGAGGTCGCTGGTTCGAATCCGGGCCGGGACGGACACGGGTCAACTTTATGTGCAGACCCAGAGACGGTATCCATCTCCCACCCCCGTGTCACCACAATGGCACGTTAAAGATCTTGGTCATTCTTCCATAAGTGCAGATGGCTGATACCACCTAAACACGCAAACATCAAAAAGCCGTGAGGGCGTAAAACTCGAATCGTATAAACCAATTCATGTCCAATATAGGCAATTAAGACCTGACGGACAATAAGCCACTTAAAATTTACTTTTTACTAGACGTCAGCGCGTCGGGGAGAGTGCACCAGTCAGTGCACACCCCCAACTCTGAACTCACCAGCGACAGATCAATAGCTGATGGCTGTTGGTTACCTCGGTCTGGTATCCTCGTCATTGAGCCGTCATTAAGGACGACCAAATCAGAGTCCGTAATGTTTAATGCTAATTGACTAGGGTCACGATAGCGTTGGTTATTATGTTTATTTGCGTTCCATAGCCGGTCATGGTCGTTAAAGTCGCCGACTACGAGCCAGTTACATTTAGTGGATTTTAAGTTTCTGACCCACGCCGTGGTGTCTGCCCTTGGGCAACCAGCTGGGTAGTAGACATTAACAAAGTTAAGTCTCCGCTGTCTTTTAAGGGAGATTTCCACGACGCAGGCCTTACACTTGTCTATAGGTTTAACCACTGAGGGTATTGGTTTATAAATTATTCCTTTTCTAATGTAGGTGGCAACCTGGATATGTGTCCCCTTGTTTGTCAAGTCTATCACCGGGGGATAGTGATAGCCCTCGAAAACGGGGAGTTTTGTGTAGTGTACTTTGAGACTTTGCAAGGCCAACACATCGAAATGTTTTTCCTGAATCAGTCTCGTGAGTTGGGAAAGGGCAGTGTTTATGGCTCTGCAGTTCCACTGTAAAACACTAACACTGTTCCCTGTACAAGGGTGTCTACCATTAGTTTCCTCTGCCATTGCGGACAGGAAAACAAGGAAAGATAAAATTATAAGTATTTGGACACGGATTTTGTGATCCATTACAGGTTAGATTTAAGGGAAATAATCTCTGTCACTGTCAGCTCCTTGGCACCAGCCAAAGAGCCTAAGACGATCAGAGCGGTATCCGGAATAACCGGGACTGATTCTTCTTTAGTTAATACCTGGTACACCGACTAGAGAGTCAATGAGTGTACCCGGACTTTGCTTCTGTCTGGTATCCCACATGAAGCCCAGACACTGCTCCAAGTAGCCCCGGAGCCCTCTCTGGTCCCTTGCTGCGGGCCTGTCAGCATGCATTTTTTTGGAAGACAGACCTGGCAAGTTCTTCCTCTGCCTTTAAGCGCTCTTGGCGCGGTCTGTCCACAATCCCGTCCTCTACTTTGGCCATGACCTTCTGATAGAGGACGTTCATCATGTCTTCTTCTATTTTCTGCTGGTTATTACTGTCGGATAATATTTTGGTGCCTCCACCTTTAACCACAAAGGTGGAGGCACTTTTGTTTTCTTGGTTTTTGTCAGTTTTGTTGCCTCCTCCATTAGCAGCAGCAGTGGAGGTGGCGTTGGCTGATTTATTACTAGTTTTGGTTTTTGGTTTGGTTTGGTTTTTAATTGGGGATGGCGGACTCGGACCCAGATCACCTGCATCGCCTAATGGCTTCCTCCTGGCAACGCTGGAGTATGTTTTGTGGGAGGTGGAGGTCTTACGGTCCCGTTGGGTCCCCCCAGGCCTCCAAAAATTGTCCTTTTGTTCGGGGGGACTGAGGGTAGCTGCCTCCCGGGGCTCTTTTGTTTTTGACATCTCCTTCGCGCTCTGTCCAGGGCCTCGGTGTACGGTATATAGGCTGCAGACCTGATCTTATTTGCCTGAAGCCTCACCCGGTACTCCGGACAGCCCCGGTAGGAGGCGGAGTGTTCCCCCCCGCAGTTGAAGCATTTGCGGTCATTTTCACACCCTTGACCGTCATGCCCTCGAGAGGCACAACGGCCGCAGGTGGGGGATTTTGCTTTACAGTGGGCCCTTGCGTGACCGAAGCGACAGCACTGAGTGCACCGCCTAACCGGGCCCCTCTCTTTGGTATTTTTATTTGAATCGCTCTACACACACACACAGACACACACACACTCGCACACACACACACACGCACGCACATACACCACGACCCTCGTTTCGATTCCCCCTCGATGTTAAAATATTTAGTCAAAACTTGACTAAATATAACAAGTCGCGTAAAGCGAAAATACAACATTTAGTCAAGTAGCTATCGAACTCACAGAATGAAACTGAACGCAACGCAACGCAGCAAGACCGTATACTCGTAGCATCGTCACTCCACCGCCCGTGGCAAAGGCAGTGCCCGTGGAA
Source organism: Littorina saxatilis (assembly GCF_037325665.1). Lineage (NCBI taxonomy): Eukaryota > Metazoa > Mollusca > Gastropoda > Littorinimorpha > Littorinidae > Littorina > Littorina saxatilis. Next base: position 138,593 of record NW_027128299.1, read on the forward strand.
TTGACAAGAAGAGCTGGGTATTCGTTGCGCTGAGAAGGATAGCACGCTTCATCGTTTTGCCTTGGTCACTGTGGATCGGGTGCGAGATCCGGGAAAAAGAATAATATGAAAACAAGTCGCGTAAGGACAGATGACGAATACTTTCCATTTCCATTTTGGAGAAACTCCACTCCTGCTCCCGAAGACGAGAGGTGTTTAAAGGCAAATCTGCCAGAAAGCTGACATTGTTAAAAAAGGACAGACTGGCCGCACTACTCATTCACACTTTCATCTTTCAATAATACACGCTCGGGAGGAAAAAACCCGACAGGTACTACTGTACTAGCACCGTCCTATGAGGGTGATGGCTAATTTCGAGCAACAGTCAGACAAAAACACCAGAAAAAAACCAAAAAAAAACAGAACAAAAACAAAAAAAGAATTGGGGGGAGTGAGTGAGCAATGGGTATGGGATAAAATCACGTATGGTGCTTCATAAAAAGCTTGTTAAAATTGTAGGTAAAATATCATAAGAGGACTTCCAACCCAGCCTGGCTGTTGCGACTTAGACTAGAGACATAATCAGTGGAGAAGGGGAAACGACCACTGCAGCACATGCACAAGACGAACAGGACAAGGGAGACAACCACTACCTGCTACAGAGGCCCCACACTGGACTGAAAATAAACAAGGGTATCTGCTGTGGGAAATTTATTTTCAGGAGTTTCTATGGTTCCAGCTAGCCAGAATTTAGCAATTTGGTCTGTGGCAAGTACCGTTAGGTGGCTATAGGGTGAAACAAGTCGCGTAAGGCGAAAATACAATATTTAGTCAAGTAGCTGTCGAACTCACAGAATGAAACTGAACGCAACGCAACGCAGCAAGACCGTATACTCGTAGCATCGTCACTCCACCGCCCGTGGCAAAGGCAGTGCCCGTGGAATTGACAAGAAGAGCGGGGTATTCGTTGCGCTGAGAAGGATAGCACGCTTCATCGTTTTGCCTTGGTCACTGTGGATCGGGTGCGAGATCCGGGAAAAAGAATAAAGTTATGAAAACAAGTCGCGTAAGGCGAAAATACAATATTTAGTCAAGTAGCTGTCGAACTCACAGAATGAAACTGAACGCAATGCCATTTTTCAGCAAGACCGTATACTCGTAGCATCGGCAGTCCACCGCTCATGGCAAAGGCAGTGAAATTGACAAGAAGAGCGGGGTAGTAGTTGCGCTAAGAAGGATAGCACGCTTTTCTGTACCTCTCTTTGTTTTAACTTTCTGAGCGTGTTTTTAATCCAAACATATCATATCTATATGTTTTTGGAATCAGGAACCGACAAGGAATAAGATGAAAGTGTTTTTAAATTGATTTGGACAATTTAATTTTGATAATAATTTTTATATATTTAATTTTCAGAGCTTGTTTTTAATCCAAATATAACATATTTATATGTTTTTGGAATCAGCAAATGATGGAGAATAAGATAAACGTAAATTTAGATCGTTTTATAAATTTTTATTTGTTTTTACAATTTTCAGATTTTTAATGACCAAAGTCATTAATTAATTTTTAAGCCACCAAGCTGAAATGCAATACCGATGTCCGGGCTTCGTCGAAGATTACTTGACCAAAATTTCAACCAATTTGGTTGAAAAATGAGGGCGTGACAGTGCCGCCTCAACTTTCACGAAAAGCCGGATATGACGTCATCAAAGACATTTATCAAAAAAATGAAAAAAACGTTCGGGGATTTCATACCCAGGAACTCTCATGTCAAATTTCATAAAGATCGGTCCAGTAGTTTAGTCTGAATCGCTCTACACACACACACAGACACACACACGCACACACGCACATACACCACGACCCTCGTTTGGATTCCCCCTCGATGTTAAAATATTTAGTCAAATCTTGACTAAATATAACAAGTCGCGTAAGGCGAAAATACAATATTTAGTCAAGTAGCTGTCGAACTCACAGAATGAAACTGAACGCAATGCCATTTTTCAGCAAGACCGTATACTCGTAGCATCGTCAGTCCACCGCTCATGGCAAAGGCAGTGAAATTGACAAGAAGAGCGGGGTAGTAGTTGCGCTAAGAAGGATAGCACGCTTTTCTGTACCTCTCTTTGTTTTAACTTTCTGAGCGTGTTTTTAATCCAAACATATCATATCTATATGTTTTTGGAATCAGGAACCGACAAGGAATAAGATGAAAGTGTTTTTAAATTGATTTGGACAATTTAATTTTGATAATAATTTTTATATATTTAATTTTCAGAGCTTGTTTTTAATCCGAATATAACATATTTATATGTTTTTGGAATCAGCAAATGATGGAGAATAAGATAAACGTAAATTTGGATCGTTTTATAAATTTTTATTTTTTTTTACAATTTTCAGATTTTCATGGGTGAAAGTAGCCCGTCAATTGACTGAAATCCGTCAATCTGAAAATAAGTCTGACGGAAATTCCGTCAATCTGCAATTTATTTATTTATTTTTTTTTTTTTAAACCGAAACTAGACTACTTGCGGAACGCGTTTTCGAACTGCTATAGTGAACCGGTTGCAGTGTGCCCGGGTTGGAGTTCATGAAACTAAAACTGTGTGTGATAAGTTTGGAGCTTGAAACTCAAGTGCTTTTCCTTGAGAACTTTGCACTATAAGTATAAGAGATGCTACTGCTTAGTTGCTATTTTGTGCAGTGCTACATCATGCTGTTTGCATGTGTGACATTCTGTTTCATCATTTATTTCAATGCCTGTCTGGCAATGTTTGCTTCTTATAATCAAATATTTCGAACTTTTATTTCAGTTGTTCAGTTGTTCACTTTCTATTTCATGTAGTATGGCTGTTGTCAATGTTAATTGTTGTCAATTGTGTCGTTGTGTTGGAAGATGCAAGTGTGAAAGGATACAAAAGAAAAATGATTACTTCTGTGAATTGTTTTGATTTTGTTTACCCTTTTTACCATATATCATTAGAATCTGAAGGTATGTTTTTGACCTGCATGATAGTGTATTTTTTTGCCAGGAAAGGCCACAAAATCACAATGAATAATGCAAAAATTCGTTTTCGGGCGGGGGGCGTTGCCCCCTGGATCCCCTAACGGGGCCCTGCCCCGTACCCCGCCAGGGCCTGGGCGGCCCCTGGACCTCTGCCTCAAAAACTTTTCAGTCAATTTGATTTTCCTAGGTTTCACCCATGGATTTTTAATGACCAAAGTCATTAATTAATTTTTAAGCCACCAAGCTGAAATGCAATACCGAACCCCGGGCTTCGTCGAAGATTACTTGACCAAAATTTCAACCAATTTGGTTGAAAAATGAGGGCGTGACAGTGCCGCCTCAACTTTCACGAAAAGCCGGATATGACGTCATCAAAGACATTTATCAAAAAAATGAAAAAAACGTTCGGGGATTTCATACCCAGGAACTCTCATGTCAAATTGTATAAAGATCGGTCCAGTAGTTTAGTCTGAATCGCTCTACACACACACACACACACAGACACACAGACACACACACACACGCACATACACCACGACCCTCGTTTCGATTCCCCCTCGATGTTAAAATATTTAGTCAAAACTTGACTAAATATAAAAACGTACCCACGCTCTCAAACACACACACACACACACACACACACGCATACACGCGCGCGCGCACACACACACGCACACACGCACACACACACACACAGACACTCACTCACATACACACGCGCACATACACACACACACACACAAGCACACACAGATATACACACTCACACGCACGCACACACACACACACACACACACACACACACACACATATACACACCAACACACGCAGAGACACACACACTCACACACGCACACACATGCACACACTAACACACACAAGCACACACAGCAACAAAAACGTACCCACGCTCTCTAACACACACACAGACTCACACAGACACACACACACACACACACACACACACACACGCACACCACACACACACACGCGCGCGCGCACACACACGCACACTACACACACACACACAAACACAAACACACACGCACACACACACATACACACTCACACATACACGCACGCACACACACACACACACTGTTACGGCTGGAATTTCGGTGTGTATGTCTGTATGTATGTATATCTACTCCTATCAGAAATTGTGCGTGCTACTCTCTGTTTACTATCTAGCCTTCACACACACACACACACAACACTCCAACCAGGCACAAAGACAAGAACACAGTATAGCCCTTTGCCCCTGCACCTCTATTAGAATGTTCAATAACACAACATAAACATATTATTATACATCCATTCTACAGATCACTTTCACTCCACATGAAAGTTCTATTTCTGTTAACACACAGAAATCTAACTGCACAAAATTACATACATGTTATTTTGTCATGCAGTCTACAATTCCCGTGCACACACGTAAAACACTTTAAGCTTTGTTCCGTGAGAACCTGTCTGTCTCAATACACACGAAGTCATTGCCTCAAGCAATACTTCTGTCAATATTCACTTCTGTTACACACAGATGACAAAAACCACGACGCTCGACGTCTCATGGTTATTCACTCGGGAAACGTATCTCTGTACAGCTATCACGCTGGTTAATTGCTCTCAGTCGTACTCACAATATACAGTGGCACGCACTGCTTCACCCCACCCACACAACTGTCTCGTGTGGTGGAATGGGACGGGGTTCCCGTTTTGCAGCGCTTCACGCTGTCTCCCCTTCTGCGTTCCCACAGCTCACGGCTGGAGCGTGAGGGTAGAACCTCCCGTCTCGTTCCCCTTCCGCGACCCCTCTCGGCCCGGGATACTTCCGCGACCCACTCGGCCCGGGATGCTAAAATACACAAGTTTAAACTACCATAAGTCTCCATACTTGAATAAACTTTTATGACATTCTTTATCACTACCGTCAACTAACTTATGCGGTTACAGTATATACACCCGCTAACTCATAAGCGACTTCATTTCCGAAAAACATGTAAACATTCCCTTTTCAACAATGGCTGACATCAACGCACACTTTTCAGCTAATTCACACATGACTCTCCCGGTCATTTCTCAAGTCAATATTTCCGAGCAAAATAATATCTCCGAGCAAAATATCAATTCAATAAATACCTGTAAACACAGCAGCTGAATCTACCGATTCAATACCGCGGCACGAGTCCCCAAACGACCTCCAGCGCCCGGTGAGAAACTTTACAATCAGGAGACACTTCTTCTCCTGTCGATAGTCTGCAAAGCTCTGCTGTCTAATCTATCTACAAACGTGACCTCAGTCAATACTCCTCTCTGATTGGTCACATCCCACTGCATTGCGTCAACGACATCTCACCGTGCGGTGTCTACTCAAAGTTCGTGGCCCATGAAACTTTGTACACCTGCGTCACATAACTCCAATATACACTATGTGCAAATCCGTTTGTCACATTACCCCCTCCTCCCAGAAAAAAAAATGACCGACCAAGGTTATTTTTTTCTTTAGGCCAACAGGTAAAAGAGGGTAACTACTTCACTGAACTGCAATATAATTTCAATATCGCATTCCACTACGGAACAAAACTGTCGTAGCTGACATAAGAAACAAACTTTCTGATCCACTGATCACATATGTGTAACAACACTACTTTATGTCTGATAAAGTACTTCTTCCTTCTCTTGGAAGATTCCACTGAGTTTTTCTTTTAACTCACAATTTCCAGTCATGTTGCTTTCTAGCCCAAACATGAAAAGTCTTTCTTTAAGACCATCAGTATTCTTATCCTGAATCCACGACTCTTCCAACATAGTACGATTACTCATGTTCCTGATGCAAAACCGACATGTAGTTAAACCATTTCCTTAACCTCTTTCTGCGAGTGCCACCATGGCCTACAGCAGCAGTAGTCTCAATCGACCTACTCTTTTCGTGTGAAAAACCACCTTTTAATCTGTTCAGTCCAGCACGCAACTGACTGAGTTCTTCTCGAACAACTGCCAAGTCCTGATTCAAACACTTAACCTTCTGATCTGGAGTCAGAATCACAGGTTTATCAGGAGGGTTTCTTCTCTTTTCCTGCACACGAGTAGCATGAGTCGCAACCCCCTCAATATCAGGAAAACAGTCTGCATCGCCTGAAATCCCCGGAATGTTGCCTATGATCAAATCAGCCACAGGATCATTCAGGACGCAACAAACCATTTCTCCCGACACATAAGGTGTCTCAACTTTAACTTTCGCCTGAGGATAAGTAAGGACCTCCCCACCAAATGTCTTACAAGTGACGTTACCACTGACAAACTGGTCTTTTGACACCAATCCTCTACGCACTCCAGACATCGTTGAACCCGTGTCTCGAAGGACTGTACATTCTCTCTCGTTGACACTACCATGTTCCAACTTCAAACTTTCCACAACTTTCTTAACTGGAGGAACGACTGGAGGAACGACCTCCCGAACAACTGCATTTCCTGACTCCCTCTCTTCTAGAAATTTAGCCATCGGACACGATTTCAATTTATGGCCGCCTAAACCACAAGCCCAGCAAGGATTTACAGGATTTATCCGCAATGGACACTCTTCACACCAATGACCTTTTTCCCAACACAGAAAACAAGTGTCGTCCTCTCGGGGTGAACGAACTCTCTTACCATGTGCACGTCTGCGTCTACTTCTACGTGTTTTATATGCACCCTCATGTGGATATGTCTGAGCGTCAGACGTCACCTTTCCAGAACTCTCTTCATTCTGGTTATCACTCCGCTTAGCAAAACCAGAACCAACCCGCGGTAACTCCTGAACACCCTCGTGATTATCACCATGTGCAAAAGCAGCGCCAACATAATCTTCCTGAACACAGGAAGCAGCTGAGAAAATAGTAGACCCTGACTTCCGTGATAAACGGTAATTCTCGGCAGCTGTGACCATATCATCAAGTTGAACAAGACCTCTTTCTCGAATGAAAGTTGCTACGTCGGCTGATACACTTTCAAGGAATTGTTCTGTCAGAATCAAGTTTCTTAAACCATCAACATCAGTGGTTATCTCAGACAGCGCAACCCAACGATCAAACAATCGTCGCAACTCAATTCCAAAAGTTTGGAACGGTTCATTTTCTCTTGGTTTACTATATCTGAGTTTTTGTCTAACATTTTCAGATGTGCACTGAAATGTCTTCAGCAAGTTCTCTTTCAAAGATTGGTATGTTAGTTCACCAGCAGCAGCAAGGCTATGGTATAGGTTTAATGCATTGCCCTCTAAAAGAGCAGACAAGTACGTGATCCACCTTGTCTCTTCCCATCCCAGAGATTTTGCATGAGTCTCAAATCGGAACAAGTATGAGTCAATATCATCTTGCTGTTCTCTGAATGCAGGGAGTCTGGGGTAAACAGGGCGAGCACCTACATTAATGTGAGAATTCCGAACATTTTGCGGTGTACACGACCCAGCACTAAGTTCAGCCTGCCTAATCTCAAGTTCTCTTTGTTTCAACTGGTGTTCTCTTTCTTCCCTTTCTTTTTGCATTTGTCTTTCTTCTTTTTGCATTTGTCTATCTTCTCTTTCTTTTTCTCTTTCCATTTCTTTTTGTCTTCGACTTCCTTCAATTTCCCTTTCTTTTTGCTTTTCATCTTTTTCTCGTTTTCTCTCCAAACGATCAAAACTCTCTTTCACGTATTTCTCACGTTTATCGGCAGCCAGACCCAAAGTCTCTGCCTGTTTTACAAACTTTTCAAACAACGCATCATAATCATCTTCGCTCTCCATTGTGTAAGTTTTGAACTTTCAAAATCACACCAAAATATGTCCAAGTTTAGAGAAAAGTTTTGAAAAAGTTTCAAACAATAATGCAAGTTCAAGTAATCTACTTGAAATCTGTCAAGTACCACAACAAAATCTGGCACCAAACCCAATAGTCAATACAAGACCATATCCACACACGTTTTTGCGTAAATCTCACGCAACAATATCCAACAATTTTAATTAAAGTCAGATACTCAGTTAATGAAGTCAAAAACGAATCTTGGTTCAAAACATATATACAAGCACAAACAAAACAACAACCCCAAACCACAAATAGGAGGAAAAATTCAAAGTTCAAAATGCAACACAAGTAAAGACTTAAAACTAATGAACAACTAAGTACTACATCAGAAAATCAAAGCCAAAATAAGTGAAGTCCAACTTAATAAAACGCAGTTGGAAGCAAAGGAAAAACCAAATACCAACAAAATCTATGAATTAAAACACTCTATATTAAACTACAACAAATTTAAAGTTGTAAATAGTAGCTTAAAATAACTGTACTAATGAGATTAACTTAATTTAAATCAACAAGACAACAAAAAATGTAGATGGAGGCAAATAAAGCAAATTCCAAAAAAAAAAAAAAAAAAAATTAAAGTGACACAATCACCAAACAACAGACTAAATTAAACCAAAAAATTTCAAAGTCCAAAAGAACAAAATTAATCAAAGATATTCAACCTAACAAAGGCAAAGGGCAATAAACAACAGATAGATCCCTATTCCAAAGCAGAAAGAAAAAAAAAATTTACCAAATATTTTACAAAATTGAAAGCACAGAAAAGAGCAAGGAAAGAGAAATGAAAGACCCCACAGGTAGAAAAATGAAGCTAATCCCTCAGTGCTTAGAACTGTACAGTAAGCACTACCGTAAAACTGGAGACGGTAACAAATACAAAACAGGACATGAACGACACAACTATTGACTCTGAAAAATCTCTGTCTGCGTGACCTACTGCCAAAAGTTCTAAAAAACCCAACTCAGGGGACAAAATTAAATGTAGTAAAGCAGGGAAACAACTACAAATTTTAGCTAACACAGAGTTATCGGGGTCACCAAATGTTACGGCTGGAATTTCGGTGTGTATGTCTGTATGTATGTATATCTACTCCTATCAGAAATTGTGCGTGCTACTCTCTGTTTACTATCTAGCCTTCACACACACACACACACAACACTCCAACCAGGCACAAAGACAAGAACACAGTATAGCCCTTTGCCCCTGCACCTCTATTAGAATGTTCAATAACACAACATAAACATATTATTATACATCCATTCTACAGATCACTTTCACTCCACATGAAAGTTCTATTTCTGTTAACACACAGAAATCTAACTGCACAAAATTACATACATGTTATTTTGTCATGCAGTCTACAATTCCCGTGCACACACGTAAAACACTTTAAGCTTTGTTCCGTGAGAACCTGTCTGTCTCAATACACACGAAGTCATTGCCTCAAGCAATACTTCTGTCAATATTCACTTCTGTTACACACAGATGACAAAAACCACGACGCTCGACGTCTCATGGTTATTCACTCGGGAAACGTATCTCTGTACAGCTATCACGCTGGTTAATTGCTCTCAGTCGTACTCACAATATACAGTGGCACGCACTGCTTCACCCCACCCACACAACTGTCTCGTGTGGTGGAATGGGACGGGGTTCCCGTTTTGCAGCGCTTCACGCTGTCTCCCCTTCTGCGTTCCCACAGCTCACGGCTGGAGCGTGAGGGTAGAACCTCCCGTCTCGTTCCCCTTCCGCGACCCCTCTCGGCCCGGGATACTTCCGCGACCCACTCGGCCCGGGATGCTAAAATACACAAGTTTAAACTACCATAAGTCTCCATACTTGAATAAACTTTTATGACATTCTTTATCACTACCGTCAACTAACTTATGCGGTTACAGTATATACACCCGCTAACTCATAAGCGACTTCATTTCCGAAAAACATGTAAACATTCCCTTTTCAACAATGGCTGACATCAACGCACACTTTTCAGCTAATTCACACATGACTCTCCCGGTCATTTCTCAAGTCAATATTTCCGAGCAAAATAATATCTCCGAGCAAAATATCAATTCAATAAATACCTGTAAACACAGCAGTTGAATCTACCGATTCAATACCGGCACGAGTCCCCAAACGACCTCCAGCGCCCGGTGAGAAACTTTACAATCAGGAGACACTTCTTCTCCTGTCGATAGTCTGCAAAGCTCTGCTGTCTAATCTATCTACAAACGTGACCTCAGTCAATACTCCTCTCTGATTGGTCACATCCCACTGCATTGCGTCAACGACATCTCACCGTGCGGTGTCTACTCGAAGTTCGTGGCCCATGAAACTTTGTACACCTGCGTCACATAACTCCAATATACACTATGTGCAAATCCGTTTGTCACACACACACACACACACACACACACACACACACACACACACACAGACAAAAAGGCACACACGCTCTCAAACACACACACACTCACACACACACACATTAACGTACACAAGCACACAAAGACAACAAGTCGCGTAAGGCGAAATAACAATATTTAGTCAAGTAGCTGTCGAACTCACAGAATGAAACTGAACGCAATGCCATTGTTCAGCAAGACCGTATACTCGTAGCATCCGAGTCGTCAGTCCACCGCTCATGGCAAAGGCAGTGAAATTGACAAGAAGAGCGGGGTAGTAGTTGCGCTAAGAAGAATAGCACGCTTTTCTGTACCTCTCTTTGTTTTAACTTTCTGAGCGTGTTTTTAATCCAAACATATCATATCTATATGTTTTTGGAATCAGGAACCAACACGGAATAAGATGAAAGTGTTGTTAAATTGATTTGGACAATTTAATTTTGATAATAATTTTTATATATTTAATTTTCAGAGCTTGTTTTTAATCCGAATATAACATATTTATATGTTTTTGGAATCAGCAAATGATGGAGAATAAGATAAACGTAAATTTGGATCGTTTTATAAATTTTTATTTTTTTTTACAATTTTCAGATTTTTAATGACCAAAGTCATTAATTAATTTTTAAGCTACCAAGCTGAAATGCAATACCGAAGTCTGGGCTTCGTCGAAGATTACTTGACCAAAATTTCAACCAATTTGGTTGAAAAATGAGGGCGTGACAGTGCCGCCTCAACTTTCTCGAAAAGCCGGATATGACGTCATCAAAGACATTTATCAAAAAAATGAAAAAAACGTTCGGGGATTTCATACCCAGGAACTCTCATGTCAAATTTCATAAAGATCGGTCCAGTAGTTTAGTCTGAATCGCTCTACACACACACAGACACACACGCACACACGCACACACCCACACACGCACGCACATACACCACGACCCTCGTTTCGATTCCCCCTCGATGTTAAAATATTTAGTCAAAACTTGACTAAATATAACAAGTCGCGTAAAGCGAAAATACAACATTTAGTCAAGTAGCTATCGAACTCACAGAATGAAACTGAACGCAACGCAACGCAGCAAGACCGTATACTCGTAGCATCGTCACTCCACCGCCCGTGGCAAAGGCAGTGCCAGTGGAATTGACAAGAAGAGCGGGGTATTCGTTGCGCTGAGAAGGATA
>NW_027128300.1:0-10000 GCF_037325665.1 Littorina saxatilis
AACGCGCACGTGCTCTCACCATTTAGCTGATAATTCTGCACACTAAAATTGCCCTTGCCCACAGGAACCTGGACTTTATAAAGTTGAAATGACACACAAATCCTGTGTTTAAAAAATGATTTGTTGGTTCACTGATAATCTAATACTGTAAAACTGTCAGGGATCTTGATAATTTAAATGTGTTTCGTTTCGCTGAGTCTTACATTCAAGGAGTTGTGTTTGTTCTTGTTACACTGATATTATTGTCGAATTCGTTAATTTCCTTGCAGAAAAAAGCTGACTCTTATGAATTAAGACTTGACTGTCATTGATATTCGTTCAGATTGAAACTGCCACAGTGTACAGAAATTTGAAACTAATTCATTTGATCACACACACACACACACACACACACACACACACACACACACACACACACACACACACACACACACACACACACACACACACACTCACACACACCCACCCACCCACACACACACACACAACCCCCCCCACACACAAAGCGGCACAAACACACACTCACACACACACACACACACACACACACACACACACACACACACACACACACACACACACCCACACACACTGACACTGACACCCACACACACTTACTCACAAACTCGTGCAACATTTTTACATGTACGCGCATTTATGACCTACATGGATATGAGATTTATTTATTATTTATTTATTATGGTGAGCTTATATAGCGCGAACCACAATTAACTGTGCTCTCCGCGCTTTACATACTAATTTCTGCCGTGTGAAATGGAATTTTTTACAGACAGACTATGGGTCACACTACACAAAGGGTGTCTGTGGGGAAAATAATGAGAGAGAAAGCTAGATTACAGATGCAGGTGTCGATCCCATGTTTGCATGATTGCTGTTGAAAACGGGAGGTTTTTGCGTCAAATTTGAGGGGTATCATGACAAAAAGCTCTGTATTTCAGCAATGAACTAGTGCAATTGCTTTTCTCTTTTAGGTTGTAGCGCGGTGGGAATTCTGTCATATCAAGAACAATCGTGCACTTGGTGAAGAGTTTTTGAAATTTGGCATGGAGTTAGGTATGGTGGTTTTCAAAAACCATCGCAAACAAATTCAACCTTACGTTTTGTTGCCTGTTTGCGCAAAATTCAATATGGCCGCCGACGGAAGCAGTAAATGTCATATAGCAGCTCCCATTATTACTAGAACCTTGTCAAATGTCTGCTATCCCATGTTTTCTAGTGCAAGGAATCCAAATATGAGATCTCTGGTGTTTCACCGCTATTTTCAGAGTCAAAGGTCATTTTTCAAGGTCATTTCAGTTAACAAAGACAATAACTTTGGAATGTATAAACTTCAAAATATGAAATTGGGTTGTACACCCTTGCGTGAGCCCTGTGAGCTCACGGTTCAAGTTCTTGAACTCACGACTAACTATTTAGTTAAACACGAATTATGGTGCTCAGAATTGTCGACTGGTCGTAAGTTCTGGACTTAGTCACTGGCACTGTTTGCGCAGCCTCCTTCACACTTGCACAGTGGACCACAGCGAAGACCAGCGCGATGACACTTGCAGTTTCCTTTGCAAGCAACCTAGCAGCCACAGTTGAGCAACAGTGAGCACCCTGTTCTGGCGTCAGGCAGACTTGTCCAGTATGGCACCCATGCCTTGGTTATCTCATTCCATTCCCATCCCCACTCACTTGGGTTTGGGATGTTGGAGGTTTTGGACAGAGACTGTTTCCAGATGAAAGCTGCGATGAGCAATGCTCGCTTTGTGTGCTGGAACAACGCATGCTGGGTTGGTGGGATGGATTCCAGAGGTTTGAGACCAACAGTAAACATCAGCTTTCTTGCTTCGTTGACAGACGTTGATCTACAGTTTTTGCTGTACATCAGCACAGTGAAACGCTCCTGACGCTGCATGTGCAGTGAGTCGAGTGTGAGGCTGGTTGGCTCCTGGGTGATGGCGATGAAGGTGTCAATGACCTCAGGAAAAGTGGCCCATGCATTCCATGCTGTCTTTTTGCCAATTCCGAACATGGTCGATGTTACATCACATCCTGTGTAGGAATGAAAGAAGGGAAGTGCCTTGGCAGCGTTGAGGTCCCAGCTGTTGAGCAATGTAATGTACTGGAATGTCTCTGAATGTCTTTCCTGACCCAAATCCAATCCACAGCTCTGACAGTTTCAGCTGATCAAAGTGATGGATGGCAAGAACCACCACATATCTGTGTCCACTGTCCTGAGGTAGGCCTACGGTGAGTCCCTGCTCAGCAGCATGGCAGAGGTGAAGCATCATCCGTGTGTCAGCTTCTTCTTGGTGGCAAGGAGATAAGGCTGATATATTTGTTGGTCTGTTAGTGAGCACAAGGTCAACCTTCGTAGTCAGGAGATGATATCTTGCATCAGTGGTATGTCGCACTAGTTGCTCACTGAGGAACGGGAACAGCTCATCCTTGTTGTCAGACTCCTTGAGGAACTTCTGCCAGTAAGCTCCCTTTGGAATAGGTATCTTTGCTGAGACTCTAGTTCGCCTTCCTTCACTTTCACCCCGCTTGGCACGAGTCTGTGATTTGAGACTTGCATCCTGATATGTGTCCCAAACAGCATCCACTCTTGTGGTGTTGTTGGTCATCTGGCTCTCTAAGAAGGGTAGCAAATGTATAAGTGTGTATTCTTTAAACACAGTGGCACGCTAGGGCTTGACAATATGGATGATGGCTGGCATATCCAGTACGATCACAGAGGCTTCTTTTGCTGCAGGAGAGCGTCCAGGATCAGGCATTCCAGGCAGGCAGCCAAGACGAGCAGACTTTGTACCTGACATCAGTTTTCCACGATCACACAAGGAAGGAGATTCACGCTGAATCTCATGTCCATATATATCAACATCAGATCGTCCTAGCAAGGACAGAAACAACTTGGTGATGAGCGCCGCATTTGCCCTTGCTGATCCCAACTTGTTAGCACCCTTCTTCAGGTCCACAGGTGGCCGGTTGCTGAAAGTGTACAAATTGGCCCTTGGGATAACATCAGACAATGGTTTGGAGCAAGTTTCAAGTCTGTCCCTCACAAACTCTGTAAACATGGCCTTGCCGATGTTTGGAGCTTCCCTCAAGCAGTTGACAATTACTGGGTCCATGACTTCACCGGTGTCCAGTGTGACGAGCTGGGAGCCTGTCTCCTTGAATGGGTTGACCACTGTTCCCTCTTTCACAAGATAGAGCAGTGCTTTGAGATGTTTCAGGAACTTGTTTTGTTCAGCAACAGAAGACTCTGGGTGCTCTAAATTGACTTCTCTGTTTGAAGCTGAAAGACTTTCGTTTTGAATTCATCAATGACTCTCAGGACCTCTGGTTTTGAGAGTTCAATAAACTCTTTTTCGGGGTCCTGATTTGGCCTATTATGGTCCGCTGGACCCGAAAAGCAACAGCTTACTAACTAACTAAACTCTTTTTTCTCTGGCTGACCATAGAGTCCTTTTGCTCCACTGTCCTCCTTCAGGAATTTGATGCTGTGCTCCTGGCTCTGGCCAAGCGCCATGAGGGAGAACTTCTTGTCACTGCGCTGCACAACGAACTTGCCTTCCTCAAAGGCTTCATGGACACTTGGATGGGTCTCTGGCAGACAAGCCATGTCCTTCACGAAGACATGCATCCAGCGGGCATAGTTTGTGTGCCCAAAAGCAAAAAACCATGGGCTATGAAGGGGGCCATTTTGAAAGACATATGTACCTTTTCAGCTTAAATGGTGAGACTGAGATATTCAAGGAGTTCATAAATAGACTCCCAGTGGTCGAAAACATGGGTATAGAGACTAATTGTTTCTTTTTAAGTTGAGTAGGTTCAGAGTTATTACACTCTGAAATGAAATGACCTTGAAAATGACATATGAATGACCTTTGACGTTAAAATGACGTCCAAACGTCAAATCCATCTTGGATATGGGTTGCTTGCACTAAAACACATGTGAAAAGTTGTATTTCTCAATGCTGTCGTGGTAACAATGGGTGTAATTTAGCAGTCCTTTTTCCGGGTGGCGGCCATATTGGATTTTGCGCAAACAGACCAATCGAGGTCAAGCTCAATTTGTTTGCGATGGTTTTTGAAAACCTTGTGTCCATACCTACCACCATGCCAAATTTCAAAGACTCTTCACAAAGTGCACGATCATTCTGAATTCCTTCTCAGCTATTGCGTGTTCAGCCGTGTGTTTGTAAGATTATAAAACAAGAAAAAGACACAGGTACCTGTGGGAGGAAACATCTCCGGTTTTAGTTTAGTGCAGCAAATGGTTCCTGCGCACTCACAACGGTGATATTTATATATTATGGAACAAGTCATGTATCTTTATTTTCATCTCAGTATGCTCTGTTTTTCTTTACATATCTGCTATCTGGAGCGCAGATAATATTAAATAAAGCTTGGAGAGACACCTGCTGATTACAAACGGGCGAATTATCTTGATGCCTAACGTGTCAAATAAATATATCGTGATTATTTTCAACTGGCCCCAAACGCATTTGTTGATGTTCTTTATATTGTGTGTTTTGTCGTTCTGTTTAGGAATCGTCGGATAACCGAAAGGTTTGTAGTTGTTGTTGTGGTGGGGGTTGTGATTGTTGTTGTTGCTGCTGCTGTTGTTGCTGTTGTTGTTGTTGTTGTTGTTGTTGTTGTTGATGGTGGTGGTGGGGGTGGTGGTCGTGGTGGTGCTGCTGCTGTTCGGTAGTAAAATACACACTCTTGATTATTGATAAAACCACAACATTATTGACTGCGCCGGTATAAATTGCCGTAAAACCTGGCAAACTAATGTACGTTCAAACAAACAAACAAACAAGTTGTTAAGAATACTGTGTTCACGATTTGCAAGACAAGGACATCAATTTGTCCGACAGTGAAGCATTATTATTTTTTAGTAAAGGGATAGGCTTAGACACAGATGCTTTCTGGATATAAGAAACGTTTGACCACATTTTACTCCTTTTTATTCTCCACTCTTTTTCTTTTTCCCTCCCATGTTAATTGAACAAATGTACGAGAAAGACTTGGCAGATTTGAAACATAAGTAACATACACGCAAGCAATTGTTAATTCATTTATTTCCCGTAGTTGTCCCTGCTTTGGCTATTAACCGTGGAAAGCCAAAACACATTTTCAACATCCTGTGTGTTCCCTTTGGTGTTTTTTTTTTTAAGACTGACCGGATTTTGTTTTAGCGGTGCAAAGTGCTTGGAGTATTTGCCTGTCTTTCCGTATATGACTGCTACACTATTCAACTTTGTTGCACGCGACTGACTGTACACAAGTATCATCCATGGTATTCTACATTTTGTTTTGGATATCACGCATTTCATGTCATTTTGCAAGTGTACCAATACTGGTTATAAATTACGTGTTTGTGTTGTTGCTTTTATTTGTGAGTTCTTTTAATTGTTCATTCGTTACTTCGTTCCTTTTTACGTTCGGTCGTTCGGTTGTTTGATTTTACCCCCCTCTTTTCTTTAATAAACGTGCTATTCAATAACCTTTGCTGCTTGCTGATTCCTATTGTTCCTAGCGTTAGTTTGCTTTGCTTCGATAAACGTGCTATACAATAACCTCTTTGGCTTTCTGATTCTTCTCATTCTTGGTTTTGGAACATTTGCAGTCAATCCGATTTCTTTTTCCCCCTTTAAGGGCAGAATATACCTGCGCAGTTTCAGCGGCACAGATTACGCACTGCATATTATTGATGCTGCGATAGGGATTATGACCAGTACTTGGCCTGTTTTCCTTTCACGCAACGTGTAGCGGGCTGAGATAAGCTGTAGTGCGTCGTCTGTCCTGCTGAAGTTACATGGGTGAGCGCCAGGCCTTACCTGCAGCCTTTGCTGATCCGTGTATCCATCCCCTTATTCCACCTAAAAACCGTCTGCCATATGGCGTTCATGCTTTTGGCGGGAGGCGACTGTTGCTACAAACAAACTCGGCAAACAATTCACGCTTTAGTGCAAACACTGCACGACGCTGGTATTATAGAGTTATAAGAGCTCGTGCGTGCGCGTGCCTAGTGTAAAATGTGAAATACGCGTTGGGGAATACACTCCGGCCTTCCCGCCTGAACCAAACCTTCCCACCGTCCCCTTCTTCAACCCCCTTCCCCCTCCTCATAGTTGAACAAGGAGTGGAAAAGCGGAAGTTCAAGTTCAATTTCAGATGTGCATCCTTGTCAGTTATCTGTTTCCAGCTTGTGCGTGCGTGTGTGTGTGTGTGTGTGTGCGGGTGTGTGGTGTGTGTGTGTAGTGTGTGTGTGGTGTGTCAGTGACGGTGAGTGTGTGTGTATGTGTGTGCGTGCGTGCATGTGTCACGTGTGTGTGTGTGTGTGCCGTCTGTGCACGTCAGTATCACACCCATTTCAAGTCAATCTGTCTCCTACTCCATTCCAGACAACGTACAGCAAGAGGCTGTAAGAGGTTGGAGACATTTGCAATAAATCGTGGCCGATGTCACAGGCAGAGGGAAATGTCAAATCTCTCTCACGAAAACACACGGTGAGAGTGTGCATCAACAAAAAACAACTACATCCAAATCACGAACAGAAGGCGAAGGTATACACGGTAGCGCGGAGCAAAAGAGTATGTTTCCCTTTTTCTTTTCAGGCTTTCGTTCTTGTCGAGGAAACGAAACTGAAAAAAACTTGTCATGTTCAGGCCTTCGCGAGAGAAAAGAAGAAAGATGGTGCAGAGTAGAACTTGTGACGTGCAAGCAACGAGGCAGACACGTGCGCTAACACAGAACCCAAGTACGAGAGCGCGCGCGTCCACACACATACACACACACACACACACACACACACACACACACACGCACACACACACACACACGCGCGCGCGCGCGCAAAAATACGGAAATGGATATTTACTTCTCCAGAAAACGTAACTTGTTTATCATTCGTCCGTCGCTGTCGTCGGTAGAAAAATAAATGTGAAACATTAAGGAAACACAGAAACATCCGATTTGTGTGTGATAAGGAAGAGGAAATTGTGGTGACAGAGATAGATAGATCCACTTGGGTGCGTGCTTGCGCGCGTCCGTGTGTGTGTATGCAGAGACGTAGCACACCTAATAAAAGTGGTAGGGCGGAAAAAAATGGAAGACAAAATGCTGAGACAGCTAAGGAAATATGGGGCTTACACTACCGCCCCCCCCCTTCCCGTCCCCTTGTAATGGTCTAAAAAAGAAAGAAAACATGATGCGATTTCGTGCCTTCTGAGCTCAGTTCCATCTAATCATCTTTCCATCCTCCACCAAACAACGGGCTGGTGAATGTATCAGTGATTATCAATCGACTTACATTTATATCTAAATTCCGATACGTTGAATGTGATGAGCACTTACTTCAAATGACTTTCGTCTTCATTATTGTCTAGTGTGTTAAAAAGCAAGGATTGACAAACTGGTTTACTTCTAAACAAGCAATTTATTGATCCGTCCAGCCATCAACATTGGCAGCCTGAGTGATGACTGAAAAATGGAGGGATTTGTCAGAATATTTTTAGCGCGTTTTCGATCCATCACAACCAGGATGCACACTTGTGTCCATTGTTCAATTCTCTCTCTACATGTTGTTTCATGTTACACTGTTAACCCCACAAGTTACTGTGTTACTCAATTGTTATGGCGTACTTACGGTTGACACACAATCACTCACCCCTCAGTCTGACCCCAGCTTCACACACAGAATATACAAAACATTTCTTACCTCCATTGTTTCTCATGGGAGCAGACGGACGAAGAAGCAATTTTCACTAAATTGGCGCCAATACTTTTATGGCCTGACGGAACTCGTCACGTGTGACGTTCTCGTCAAAATAAGACGTCATCCTATTCCAGCAGTTGACCAAGACTAACACACCAAAAAAACAAACAAAAAAAACCGACCTTATGCCATCGCGTGAATACTACGTGGGGTGTTCTGTTGGTAGATCTCTCTCTCTCTCTCTCTCTCTCTCTCTCTCTCTCTCTCTCTCTCTCTCTCTCTCTCTCTCTCTCTCTTTTTTTTTTTTACGGAAAAAGTGGTCGGGCGGTCGCCCTACATGCCCTACCGGGTGCTACGTCCCTGGTATGTGTGTGTGTGTGTGTGTGTGTGTGTCTGTGTGTCTGTGTCTGTGTGTGTGCGTATAGTCTGGAGTCTCTTCAGCGATCTGAAGACCTCGTCATCATGTATATAATTCCACTTGGAACGAAGAGGAAGAAGAACCCGAACAAGAAAATCATAAAGTCAGTCGTAGATAGACAGTTACTTTTAGTCATCATCCCTTCATAGTTTTTTCTCAGTTTCAACTGGTGCGACCGAACACAATTAGTTTTAAGAAGAAAAATATACAGATGTGTTTTTCCACCCTACATATAGAGGTTGATTTGGGGCCCTGTCCAACTCGCTGTGCACACGATGTATGTTCTCACGTTGTTGTTTTCTTTTCATCACCGAAGATCCTGTGGAAAAACATATTCACGTGACTGACTGACTGACTGTGAAAAAAAGGTGTAACTAAGGGTGTTTTTTTTAGGGGGGGGGGGGGGGGTGTGGGGCGAGATGGGTTTGGGATACCAAGATGGTATGCAAACTTGTGCTTGTTTTAACCCGAAAGGAGCGGAACTGAATAAAGTTAATCGCGTGGGTTTGTGCTTGTGTGAAAGGTACCTGTTCTGCGAGTTTAACAAATGGCTATTCAAACTTTCAGTGAAAGCAAGAATGAATAGTAAGAATTAAATGTTGGGGGAAGTGGGGGGGGGGGGGGGGGGGGGGGGGGAGCAAACGTGAACACTTGGCAGACGCCATTAGGAAGCGCGGCCCGGATCGCAGCACGGTCCATCGAGGCCCAACTTCCTAACCAAGACAGACCAGCCCCCACTAACAGGCGATCGCTTTTCAAATCTACCTGGACAGGAAGCACCTGGCTCTAAAATTTACCTGGGCGGGGTTTACCGCTAGCTCTGTTGATAAACAAAATGCTCCCAGACCACCTGGAGTAAGCTCCCCTGCTGACACTAAGAGGGCAGCACCGTTGCATGTTCGCTCAGTAAAGATGGCGTCGTTTCGTCTAATGATGGCGGAGTTTTAAATTTTGTAAATGAAAACTTACGAGCGCGGCTACTGACTACGGCGCTGCCTGATGTAAGCAAATGAACCCACGATACACATGGTATACGGCCCGCGAGTCCCGCCGAACAGAGAGAGACTCATTTCAAGGCTTCAGCTTGGCGGAGTCCGAGAACAGCGACTGACCATCATTACTACATTAATCAGCGTCTGACGGTACAGCTTGTGATCTGCTTCATCCAGTATCAAATTACAAACTGAACTGTAAAGATGACAAGAATCAAATGTAAAGTTAAAAATATGAGGAAGAATTTTGAAAAAAAAGGAAGACAAATATGATAAAACGTGAAAAAAGAAGGAAGGGTCATTGCAGAAGTCCTCCCAGGCTCCACCAACCCCCTCAGTACCCCCACATTCCAACCCCGCCCCAATCCCCCATCAGGCTAAACTGACAGTAAACTAAAACAAACACTGACTCAAACAGAGGACGTTATGAGTGTGTGTGTGTGTGTGTGTGTGTGTGTGTGTGTGTGTGTGTTTGTGTGTGTGGGTGTTTACGATTTTAGATGTCCAGCAAGATTTGTGTCTGCTTTTTCTGTCTTTAGAATATGTGTTTCCTATTGCGGACGTCAGACAAAGCATTTTAACTGCTGTCGGAGAGCGACCATACGCACGGCATGTGTTTTGTGTGCCCTTCCCACAGTCCTTGATTCATTATGGCTGTCGCATGCGGGAGACAGGCTGTTTAATCTGCACTCACATAAAACATGGCATCGCTGTCTGCTGCGAACATCTCTTACTGACATGGGGACTGCACTCAGACGCACACTTTCTTTTTGCAGAAACATGACAAAACAACAACATCAAAAAACAAAACAACTAGAAGACAGACAGGTGCACAGAGAAAGACTGATATAC
>NW_027128300.1:17500-38157 GCF_037325665.1 Littorina saxatilis
CAACAACAAGAAAAAGAGTTATTTCAGGAATTCGTCTCTGACGACCCGCAAGCCCATCCCTAAAATCCCATATCGTCCACAAGTCCGAAATCTATCCATCCAGCAGGCGTACAGTTTCATTGAGTGTAGAATATTTTTAATTTTTGTGTGGGCCTGCTCACTATTTTTGGCGTGATATGTGGCCCGATATCGATAGTGCAGTTTTTATTTTGAGATGGTGCGGCGGATGCGCCGATCTGTATACACAATAAAAATGGTTAAAGTAAAAGAAACGCCTTTACTGGCGCAGGTATGGCTAAACGATTAGTAATGCAACACACGTAAAAATGCTTATTTCTGGTGGCAAGGCAAAACCTAATTAGGTTTGGTAGGTAGGTATTTTGTGTAAGTGTCATAGTCGGTAAACTAACTTTGAAACTGATTCGTTTCATGCTGTAAACTTTATTTTTATGTTAAAGGGACATAACTTCATGGCGGACTGTTGACAGAGAGTTTATTTGGGACTGATTCTAATTCTAAGTGAGACAGAGAAAACTGAGGCTCTGCGTTTAGAGAGTTCGATACTTGGCATGCATTGACTTTAAACAGTCATTTTCGCCTGTTTTAAAGCACGTTTCCCGAACTCGTGGCATTCCAAGTGCGCAGAACACGTCCTTAGTGTCTGACATTGACAGTCTACTGACTCGGCATGACATAAGACATATAAGATCATTCATTTTCCATGCTGTACACGAAAACGTGTGGCTTGTCTGCTCTTTTGACTCTGACTGAATTGGTTGTCCTCAAATGTTTCAGCTTCTTGCCATCTCTTCTTTTTATATTTAGTCAAGTTTTGACTAAATATTTTAACATCGAGGGGGAATCGAAACGAGGGTCGTGGTGTATGTGCGTGTGTGCGTGCGTGTGTGCGTGCGTGCGTGTGTGTGTGTGTGTAGAGCGATTCAGACTAAACTACTGGACCGATCTTTATGAAATTTGACATGAGAGTTCCTGGGTATGAAATCCCCGAACGTTTTTTTTCATTTTTTTGATAAATGTCTTTGATGACGTCATATCCGGCTTTTCGTGAAAGTTGAGGCGGCACTGTCACGCCCTCATTTTTCAACCAAATTGGTTCAAATTTTGGTCAAGTAATCTTCGACGAAGCCCGGACTTCGGTATTGCATTTCAGCGTGGTGGCTTAAAAATTAATTAATGACTTTGGTCATTAAAAATCGGAAAATTGTAAAAAAAAATAAAAATTTATAAAACGATCCAAATTTACGTTTATCTTATTCTCCATCATTTGCTGATTCCAAAAACATATAAATATGTTATATTCGGATTAAAAACAAGCTCTGAAAATTAAATATATAAAAATTATTATCAAAATTAAATTGTCGAAATCAATTTAAAAACACTTTCATCTTATTCCTTGTCGGTTCCTGATTCCAAAAACATATAGATATGATATGTTTGGATTAAAAACACGCTCAGAAAGTTAAAACAAAGAGAGGTACAGAAAAGCGTGCTATCCTTCTTAGCGCAACTACTACCCCGCTCTTCTTGTCAATTTCACTGCCTTTGCCATGAGCGGTGGCCTGACGATGCTACGAGTAAAATGGCATTGCGTTCAGTTTCATTCTGTGAGTTCGACAGCTACTTGACTAAATATTGTATTTTCGCCTTACGCGACTTGTTACATTTAGTCAAGTTTTGACTAAATGTTTTAACATAGAGGGGGAATCGAGACGAGGGTCGTGGTGTGTGTGTGTCTGTGTGTGTGTCTGTGCGTGTGTGTGTCTGTCTGTGCGTGTGTGTGGGTGTAGAGCGATTCAGACTAAACTACTGGACCGATCTTTATGAAAGTTGACATGAGAGTTTCTGGGTATGATATCCCCGGACGGTTTTTTTTTCCTTTTTTCGATAAATACCTTTGATGACGTCATATCCGGCTTTTTGTAAAAGTTGAGGCGGCACTGTCACACCCTCATTTTTCAATCAAATTGATTGAAATTTTGGCAAAGCAATCTTCGACGAAGGCCGGGGTTTGGTATTGCATTTCAGCTTGGTGGCTTAAAAACTAATGAGTGAGTTTGGTCATTAAAAATCGGAAACTTGTAATTAAAATAATTTTTTTTATTAAACGATCCAAAAACAATTTCATCTTATTCTTCGTCTGATTCTGATTCCAAAAACATATAAATATGTTATATTTGGATTAAAAACAAGCTCTGAAAATTAAAAATATAAAAATTATGATCAAAATTTAAAAACATTTTCATCTTATTCCTTGTCGGTTCCTGATTCCAAAAACATATAGATATGATATGTTTGGATTAAAAACACGCTCAGAAAGTTAAAACGAAGAGAGGTACAGAAAAGCGTGCTATGCAGCACAGCGAAACCACTACAGCGCTGAACAGGCTCGTCAGTTTCACTCCGTTTTGCACAAGCGGCGGACTACGGTCATTGTGAAAAAAATGCAGTGCGTTCAGTTTCATTCTGTGAGTTCGACTGAGCTTGACTAAATGTTGTATTTTCGCCTTACGCGACTTGTTCCACTTGCTCTTTACGCGAAAACATGCTTTGCATAGACCCACATTTGTGATCAGCTTGTTTTTCCTAATCATAAAAGGTGTTGTTGTTTTAAAAATTGTCCGTCAATCGCAAAGACCATTTGCACGACGTATTTGTGAAGGTTTTGTTTGTCACGTGTATCTTTGTTGTTGAGTCTGTGGTGTATTCATTGTTTCTATAAATAACCGTTCCATAATCCAATCTTTCTTGTATTTTGTTTCTTGAATTAGAAACGTTAGCAGTATATCCGTTTCAGATTTTTACTCTTAGAATATATAGAGGCTTACGAACAACCACAGATTTTTTTTAAATTCCAACGCACTCAGGCTCAAGACTGGCTCACAATTCATACACAACTTGAGACACACACTAACAAGCCAGTTAAATAAGCTCTCTCCGGCAGTCTCTCCCTCTCACTCCCCCACCCCCGACCCTCAGGTTGAAAATAATTACCAAGCTATCTGTCTTCATCTGCCAGCGCTTGAGCGTCTGATGTTTTTACTAAGGCACGGCCGCCATATTTGCAATCCCAGAATTCTCATTACTGACGTAGTCAATTTCCTGTCTGCTGGAAACAGCAGACACGTGTCACTTCCTGCGCATGCGCCCTTTTGGCTCGCAGTGGAGGGGATCGTTGCAGCCTTATAATTGAGAGAAAGTATGCACGTGACATGAAACAGATAGGCGGCAATCAATATCTCTTGTCTCTTGTTTGTCTCCTGTCGCATCTTTCTTTGTCTTTTCTTTCATCGATGTTTTTCAAGGGTTGTGGGTATTACAGTGCGGGTTTTTTTTATTCGCGTATCATACAGTTCTCACGAAAAACACACCATAAAAGACAAAGATCAAACCAAACTAAATTAAACAAAAAAAGCAAGAAAGAAAGAAAGAGAAAAACAAACAAACAAACAAACACCCAAACAAAAAACAAAACCCAAACAAACAAACAAACAAACAAAGTAATAGAATTAGAAGGTGAAAAAGCGCCTGCCATAAAAGTCAAGTAAATGACACCCAATCCATTTTCTACAATGATTGCTCTATGATCACAAAAACCTGTCCAAAAACAACAACAACCGGGTATTGTGGCTTTCACAAATTCCACACGTGTTGATTGGTTCTCACTATCTTTCAACATATTATAGGCCTATCCTGACCTCAGGTCAAAATGAGTTCCTTCCTTCGGGTCTCTGACAGAATTCCTTTGTTTTCCTTCTCTGGAGAGGAAATCGAGTGGTTTTTATTTGTTTTTATTTTTATTTTTATTTTTTTACATATTTAGATCTTTTTGTAATGTGTTATTGATATAAGCAGATTCGCGATCGTCGATAATGATTTGTCTTGATGTTGCGTAATTTTTGAATTACAAAGGAATTGTTATGTAAGACAGTTTCAAGCGAGCTATCTTTAGCGGATTTATTTACTGTGCAAAGAACTCTAAATATGGCAAAAGTGTCACGTGATTATCAACTTTGTCATGTGATCATAAAAAAATGGCTACGTGTGGTGAGTGAGAGAAATCTGTATTGACATTGTGTGACTGTGTCAATAGAATTATAATTTCTAGCGTCTGTATTGCGTCGTAGGCTGTTATCGTAGGTATGACGTAGGTTTCAGGGTTTCGTCATTTCACAGACAGGGGTGTCAGCTTGTGTCTATCGGTTACGTCTGCGTGTTCGGTTTGAATGAAAACACACAGACTATGCATTTGTTTGAATATTCCTGAATGGGGAATGCTTAGTTTTGTTCTTAATAAGTTAAATTAGTTTAGATCGTATTGATAAAAGAATGTTTGGGGTGGCGACGCATAATCAAGCAGCGTCATATAGGACCCTCTCCCCCCTTCCCCTTTTCCCGACTAAAATGAGTAAAAGTTGTAATGAACTCGGCCAAGGTTGAAACAAACGCGCACTTGTGGCCTGGACTGGCAGAGAAAAACATGTCAAGCCTTGCCGGCCTTTGGGTGAATTATGCATTTGTGATGCATTTGTGAAGTGAAAAAGTGTGTGATGGTGTGTACCAACTGGAGTGATGGAGTGTGTGTTGGCTGGATGTCCTGGAACTGAATGCTGTTGTGAACCAGGGAGTGTTTCGTGTACAGAGATGATGTAGACCAGGTGAGAATAGACCTTTTGTTGTCGGTGCACCTTCTTTGGAATTGGCACAATAATTTGATTGTTCTTTGGTCGTGTGGGTGTGTTGGAGTTGGATCTCGGCAAGCACAGAGAGTTGGTCCCCTCTCGAACCAATATTGGATTTGGCTAAATGGTCTGTTGTTTTGTCTGGAAATTGACAGCTGTAATAAAATGATGTGTAACTAACAACAGAAGAGAAGGCCAACGATAAGATTGAGAAAACCAAACATGCATGATGTAATACTGGAACTTGAAATTGTAACTGTGGTTCCGGTTATGATGACTGTGTGAGATGATACTTTGATATGAATTGTCGCTTCGGTAATTACTGACTTTGTTTTTACTTTTTGTTTTCCCAGCCGAGCGGACTCTTGGTGGGATAGCGTGTTAGTTCTAGGTAGACTAGTGTTTTACTACCGTGTTTAATAGCGTGTTTTAGAGCACACGTACACCAGTGACTTTATAGTGTTGTGGCAACAGAACTTTTTCGTTGTAGAGATTTGCCTCAAGCTACTTCTGAGTTGAGTGCGGAGTATGTGTTTCCACCTTTTTCAGACTAAGTGTTGAAAATGTTTATTGAAAAGTAGCATTAGTCTGACGAACCTATTTTTAACTTTTATTTTAAATGCTTGGTGATTGTGTGCGTGAGTGTTATGCAATAAAGAGGACAGAGAACATTATTCAATGTATTCAAACAACTTTTATTGTTTGTGTATTCTCTCCCTCTCTGCTTCTTGTAATTGCCAACACCCGCATGCGCTCCGCCACATTTTGGCGTCGCCGACAGTACAGATAAGTGGACACATATTTTGAGAATAGAAAGTAGTACACGAGTAGTTTAGGTATACACGCTATCCCACCCGTCACCAACTGGAACCACCCGTCACCAACCTGGAACCAACCTGGAACCACCCGTCACCAACCTGGAACCACCGTCACCAACCTGGAACGGTGATGCCGGACGGACTTTGGAGGAGAGACTCCAGCTCGACTATCGACCAACCCCAGGGAGTGGACGACTTTAACACCGTCAATTTCCGAGGATCTCAGTGTGGTGACTGTGTTTGTTTCTGCACGTGCCAGTAATGTGAAAGGACATTTAGTGGAACGTATCGACGGCCAATGGTGAGTGGAATTTTTAAATATCTTCCACAGAGGAACAGTGGCTGATGCGGAACAGGCGTCCTGATACCGTGTGCGTTCTGTATATCTGCTTTATCATGTCTTGCTACTGACCCGGTAGTGACATTTTGTTGAATTCGTGGACTTGTGGGTCTAGTGAGCATTACTGCATATTTGCCTCATTTGTGTGCTGTGTTTATGTTCAAGCATTTTGTATACATTTGAGCAGAATAGTGTCACTTGTGTGATAATGTTGTTTTATTGTTCACCATGAGCGACGGTGAGATGGAAGATGCAGTGGGGGGTAGTCCCATGAGTAACCCCACAGTGTCCGAGTTCTCACCGGGATCGCCCTGAGCGACGGTGAGATGGAAGATGCAGTGGGGGGTAGTCCCATGAGCAACCCCACAGTGTCTTCTCACCGGGATCGCCCTGAAACGTTAACCATGCGAAGTCTGGGGCTTGGGTTATGCGTTGCTAGTTAATTTGTTTTAAGCAAACATGGTGAGCAACATTTAATTGTTGAAATACCAAATATCAAAAATATCAAAAATATTGAACATATTGGGAGGGAAGGATATATCTACATATTATTACATTTTATATACTAACTTGTACAAGGAACCCCGCACAGTGCATTCGCGTGCAGTTGACGTACTCCCTCGGTTCCTTCGGATCATGGAAACATTATTGGATTCTTAGGGAGTGGGTTCAAGTAAAGTTGGGGAGCAGCTGTTCTGTGTTGCCTATTGTTTAGTGCAGGTTAGGCATGTAAATATGTTCTAAGGTTACTTTGTTGTGAAAAAAATTTGGCGTCCTTGACAGTACGTTGTTCTCTGTCCTCTGGATCATTTCCTTTTATTATTCAATGGGAATCCCCCCCCCCCCCCCCACCTCCTGATCTGTATCATCAACATGTCGAAGTCTTTGTTAGCATTGTTAAGGTAATAGTTTCGGTACAGTCAATGCATCTTTAATTAGTGGTTGACATGTAGGTTCGAAATGTGTTAATAGTTTCGGTACAGTCAATGCATCTTTAAATAGTGGTTGACATGTAGGTTCGAAATGTGTTAATAGTTTCGGTACAGTCAATGCATCTTTAAATAGTGGTTGACATGTAGGTTCGAAATGTGTTAATAGTTTCGGTACAGTCAATGCATCTTTAAATAGTGGTTGACATGTAGGTTCGAAATGTGTTAATAGTTTCGGTACAGTCAATGCATCTTTAAATAGTGGTTGACATGTAGGTTCGAAATGTGGTAATAGTTTCGGTACAGTCAATGCATCTTTAAATAGTGGTTGACATGTAGGTTCGAAATGTGTTACTCAGGATTAGCTTTTGTGACTGAGACTTGCGACGGCTGAAGATATAGGTTAGCACAAGTTGAGTTTTGATTGGTTGTTGAAACTTCTTTGGTGGTTAGGTTTTAACATCATGTTTTTGTTTCCAAGACATGCCTTCAGGAGAAGTCATGCTAAGTTGGGGAGAATGTGGTGAGTGAGAGAAATCTGTATTGACATTGTGTGACTGTGTCAATAGAATTATAATTTCTAGCGCCTGTATTGCGTCGTAGGCTGTTATCGTAGGTATGACGTAGGTTTCAGGGTTTCGTCATTTCACAGACAGGGGTGTCAGCTTGTGTCTATCGGTTACGTCTGCGTGTTCGGTTTGAATGAAAACACACAGACTATGCATTTGTTTGAATATTCCTGAATGGGGAATGCTTAGTTTTGTTCTTAATAAGTTAAATTAGTTTAGATCGTATTGATAAAAGAATGTTTGGGGTGGCGACGCATAATCAAGCAGCGTCATATAGGACCCTCTCCCCCCTTCCCCTTTTCCCGACTAAAATGAGTAAAAGTTGTAATGAACTCGGCCAAGGTTGAAACAAACGCGCACTTGTGGCCTGGACTGGCAGAGAAAAACATGTCAAGCCTTGCCGGCCTTTGGATGAATTATGCATTTGTGATGCATTTGTGAAGTGAAAAAGTGTGTGTTGGTGTGTACCAATTGGAGTGATGGAGTGTGTGTTGGCTGGATGTCCTGGAACTGAATGCTGTTGTGAACCAGGGAGTGTTTCGTGTCCAGAGATGATGTAGACCAGGTGAGAATAGACCTTTTGTTGTCGGTGCACCTTCTTTGGAATTGGCACAATAATTTGATTGTTCTTTGGTCGTGTGGGTGTGTTGGAGTTGGATCTCGGCAAGCACAGAGAGTTGGTCCCCTCTCGGACCAATATTGGATTTGGCTAAATGGTCTGTTGTTTTGTCTGGAAATTGACAGCTGTAATAAAATGATGTGTAACTAACAACAGAAGAGAAGGCCAACGAGAAGATTGAGAAAACCAAACATGCATCCCAGCAAACATTGCACCCTCGGATCGCATGCGTAAAACACTCGGCACGGATTTCTGCACTCGAATCGAGCGCGTCACGCATGCACAAAATCGAACACGGATTTCTGCACTCGAGTCGAGTGCGTATCGCATACGTGAATGCGACATGCTTTCATGCGTGAAAACGCATGCGATACGCATACGATTTTGTAACTCGTCTCGCATGCGATACGCATGCTATTTGCATTTGACCTTGGACCTCCATATTAGGTCCAAGATTTGACGTCATTACTTTTGGCGAGCTCTATTTGCGTTTGACGTCATGCCTGAGTTATGAACTCGTCAGCCCTTTTTGGAAGATAATAATAGTCTAGTTTAGTTGTTTTCGTGTAAGAACAAGTGGTTAAATTTATTCTTACATTAATTTAAGATGAAATTATGTCACTTAAAGGATAAATCAAATAGTTAATGCATTATTTTATTTTTTGTTTCCAATCCAACGATCGAGCTGCAGTTGGTGCGGGTTACTTTTCGTTGCTGCTGATGTGTATGTTCGTTTGCCAGCAACGTTTACACTAGCGACCAGACGAATTTTGAGCAAACCGACTATCAAGGTACATCTGATCACAAATATTGTAGTTTCTATCTGTTCTTATGTGTGTTTAAAAGACATGGGATTTTGTGGGTGGGGAAATTTATACTATGAATCATTGAGTGTTACAATATAATCTGTCAACAGTCGACCATTTGGTTTGGCCCTTTTGCAAAATGACAAAAAACCCTAGTTTGGATGAAAGCTCTTGCAATGAACCATCAGGTGTGTCAAAAATGA
The DNA here is from genome assembly GCF_037325665.1 of Littorina saxatilis. NCBI lineage: Eukaryota > Metazoa > Mollusca > Gastropoda > Littorinimorpha > Littorinidae > Littorina > Littorina saxatilis. The sequence continues at coordinate 26,485 of NW_027128300.1, forward strand.
ATAAGGCCTGCATGTGATATGCGTATGTTTTCTCGAATGAATGACTGACTTTGTTTGCAATCTTGGGGAGGAACAAATTTTAGTTCTTAAAATTGTTTGATTTGCAATTGCACATGCATTGTACATGCACTTATGTAGTGTTTTTGGACCTCACTGTTGCCTCTTTATTATTCATGTACACAGTGTATGTGTTTTGTGCTGTGTGTGCAGTTTAAATTTCAAAGATCACTCTGGCTTTCTGTTACTTTTTTGTGTAAAAATGTGTGTATCTGATGGTTTTGGGGGTTTTATGTTCTAATTTGAACACTTCTGAAGAACGGCATATATATATAAATATATATAGGTATATGTGTACTTAGGTTTTTTGTTGCCTCTATAATCTATTCCATGCTTTAAACATACAGACTCATAATGTGGCTTGTGTGTGTGTTTTATGTGATGTTAGTAAGTTGTGGAATTATCTGAGTAATTCTGAGTTACATATAAAATAAGTAACAGTGTGGCCACTTATGTTTCCAGTACACAGCGGCTGACCATTCGGACCATGTTTCCTATTGGGAATTGATCTTGGCTGTTTCTGTTCTGCAAAGGTATGATTAAGGCTTCCTTTGATGATGAATGTTTTTGTGTGTGTTTCTGTGTATGTGTCACTGTGGGTGGGTGTGTGTGTGTGTGTGTGTGTGTGAATGAAACTTCAGTAATTTATGCTTTCACTTTTCAGAGTTACATGACATACAAGCCAAAATATGATATATTTTGCTGAAATTTGAATCAATGAATGTCTTTGTAGTCAGTAATTTTCAGGGTTGAAGTTCTGACTCAAAATGACTGTGATTGATAAACTCCATATCAGAAATGTTAGTTAGGACAATTTAAACTCAATTTAACTGAATTCATGCAGGGAGAGGATTGTTATCACGAAGGTTACCAGTATACCAGGTTTATGATTTTTCAAAGTGCACAATCTCTTTTTCAGTGGACCCATTGAACTTCAAGTCCTCCATTTACAATGGTCCAGTGCTGTGTTTATCTGCTAACCTGGTCATACCAATGCGTTGTGAACAGGTAAGTAATGCTTTTGCTTGCTTTTTTCTCTTTGGTTTCATTTTCTTATGCAGTTGTCCCTACTTCAGTACCTGTGTTTTTGGACTGAACATGTAGAGCTCAGAAGTCTCTATGTCATGCTTAAACCACAGGCTAATCCTTTGACTTGCGCACGCATGTGACTGTGTTTAATGGTGATGTCTGTAGGTATCTGTATCTAAGTGAGTAGTTATGATTTTAAATGAGTAACAGTGTGTCTGTTTATGATTGCAGTACACACGATATGGCCAACCATCCTGATGATGTTTCCCTGTGGAGAGATCTTTTCTGTTTCTGTTCCGCAAAAGGGTTGACTGCGGCTTTCACTTATGGTATGTTTGATTTTGTTTTGTTTTTCTCAGCTATTCAGGCTTTCAGCAGGATAGTCAGACTTGAGAGTTACAGGCCTAAGAAGATTTTCAATCTTGACTGTAAATATTATCTTGATTCCTGGTTAGTGTTGTGGTTGTGCACCAATGTTATTCGACAAAAAGCTTCGGCATTTCAAATATTGGATGCCTTTTTTTGTTGTTTTATGAACCTAAACTGTGCTCTGAGTCTGACAGTATTTTCAGCCTCCGTCATAATAGGTCAGGTATGCAGACTCCAGGCCTGCATGTTCAATGTCCATAGTTTTGACCCCATGGAATTTCTGTAGATACAAAATTGCGGTACTACTTCTCTCCGGAAACCCCCGAAAACCTCATCAGAAATAAGAACATTTGTCCTTAGATCGTGTTTTGTTACATAATGTTTGCAATCATGACTTATATTTGCAACTTTCACAGTTCATGGCTTTATTTTCGTGTTTGTGCGAGGATTTACGAAGGAGCGAAAGCACTAATCACATGACGTCATCAGTACTTGTGCTTTCGAGTAACAATAGTTACCTTGCTCCCTTGCATTGAAATTGTTGCATCGATTTCGTCGATAATCCGGCTCTCAACACAAATATAAGGGTGCATGTAGCACGAATCAGGCTTACTTTTTACAGGCATGTCCAATACTTCACTTTGAAGATAGATTTAGTTAGTCTAGATGGGGTTTTCAGGGGTTTTCGGAGGTTTTCGGAGACAAGTAGTACCCCAACATTGTTTTCTGGCCATAACATATTGACCCACATATATTTTGAATTCATGCAGGTTTAACTGGCTGATTGTCCTCTGTGTCTGGGATGAACACGGCTCTGAAATGCACTTTAGATTTATCCGTGAACTTACATGTAAAAAAAACTGATGTACAGGGTGACACAAAAAAAACAGATCCCACCAAAAGTTTAATATTTTCTGAAATAATCAGCCGATTCTTTTATTTTTTCAGGTGAGCCAAGCTGAAATGATGTTCTAACAGCCCACCAAGTTTGAGCTTCAAGATGTCATGGACAACGGAGCATAAGACATTTATAGTCGAGGCCTATTTTCGCCGGCGAACAGATTTGCTCGGGCTGCGCACAACAGACTCTCTGACTGAATCAATATTCCTCGGTGTCCTTGCTGATTTAGGTCGACCAGAGTGGGATCCCCTGTTAGGGTTTTTACTATTGAGGTTATTGACAGTCCCATGGTCTCTGAACTTATCCCTCCATCCATAGATAACTGATTTAACAGGAAAGTCTCTACGTCCAAACTGTCTTTTGAATTCCAGTTGAGCAGCGTGGATAGAATTCGACCGAAAATAGGCCTCGACTATAAATGTCTTATGCTCCGTTGTCCATGACATCTTGAAGCTCAAACTTGGTGGGCTGTTAGAACATCATTTCAGCTTGGCTCACCTGAAAAAATAAAAGAATCGGCTGATTATTTCAGAAAATATTAAACTTTTGGTGGGATCTGTTTTTTTTGTGTCACCCTGTAAAAGGATATTATTTATTGACAATGTTCTTTTCTTTTGTGTAGCTTATCAAGGTGCTGCTAATCGATGCTGTCAACACAAATGAGAGACACTGAAACAAGGAAAGTCAGACTCAGAGCCCTGGCAGCCACATACATTCCATGTGTTCCCTTGCTGTAGAGTTTCACAAATCAATCTCAAATAATATTACTGGTGAGTGTTTGTGTTTTACACTTGTTTCGTTTGTGGGTACAATGGAACCTACCTTTCAAAGATCTTGACTATTAACACAAACATATACTGAAAGCAGATCACGTCCTATGAGAGAAACCATCTTTAAATGGAATTGTTTTCAGACATAATTACATTGTGAACTGAAAACTTGGAAAGCTAGTTTCTTCAATACAAGGTTCCACTGTACAATTAGCTGCCTGTAAGATAAGTTTCACAGTATTTGCCTGTACTGTCAAGATGTTTTGGCATGATCAGTCACAAATAACACTCTTGGAAAGCACTTTGTGTCATCATTCCTGGTTTAAGGGGGGACAGGGTAGGCAAGCACTTTTTTTTTTTTTTTTGGAAACAGCTTGCTGCTTGTTTGATTTTTGCAAGCAGAATAACCTAATTAAGGGAAACCATTTTAAATTTTGAGTGAAAAGCAATTTTTGGGGGTTTTATTCACCAAAATGTGAGAAAAACGTTATAAAATGTGCTTTTTTTAAAATGTTGCAGTTTGTGAACCAGTGCATGTTTTGATCCAATTTTTCTTCTTTGCAGCAATATGTGTGTCTTTAATAATTCTGTGTATCGAAAAGCATTTCTAAGCAATATATTATTTTAATTTAGCATTTTCAGTTACCGGTTCAGTTTTGATAAGAAAAATACATGAAATCCTAACTGTCAGACTCATAAAAACCCAACCAATGCACTGAACTCTTATTCCATACACAGAACTGATGCTGTACAACTCATATACAACATATACAAAAACTGAACAAATCCATCAAGCCTTTCAAAAGTTGCAACATTTTAATTGTAGCGTTTTGTCTGAAAATTACATTCAGAGAAAACAGCATTTTAAAGATTTGAACCAGTACATAAAAAAACCAGTAGCACAGTGCACCCTGAATTCATATGTTTTTATCAGAATGACCACTTTACTATGTAGGGAAAAGGATTTGACAATCAAATTATCAGGATTTTTTTTATATACATCATATGAAAACAGCCATCTTTGTTTGTACCGATATGAAAACATGAATCAGAACCAAACTGTCAGACTCATAAAAACCCAACCAATGCACTTAACTCTTATTCCATACACAAAACTGACGCTTTACAAATCATAAACAACATAAACAAAAATGAAACAAATCCATCAAGCCATTCAAAAGTTGCAACATTTTAATTACAGATGTTTGTCTGAAAATTACATTCAGAGAAAACAGCATTTGAAAGATTCCAACCAGTACCTCAAACTAGTAGCACAGTGCAGCCTGAATTGATATGTTTTTATAAGAATAACCACTTTACTATGATGGGGAAATGATTTGACGATCAAATTATCCAGACTTTTTAAAAAAAATCATTTGAAAACTCATCTATGTTAGTGCAGATATGAATCAAAACGAAACTGTCGGACTCATAAAAACACAAGGAATCCACTGTATTCTTATTCCATGCACAGAAATGGTGCTTCACAAATCATAAACAACATATACAAAATTGGAACAAATCCATCTTGCCATTCAAAAGTTACATTTTAATTACCACATTTTGTCTCAAATTACATGTAGAGAAAACAGCATGTAAAAGAGTCTCACTAGTACCCCGGTAAACTAGTACCACAGTAGAGCTTGAATTAATGGGGTGGTTTTTTTTTAACCAGAATAACACTTTAACTATGAAGGGGAAATGATTTGATAATCAAATTATCAGATTTTTTTGATTTAAAAAAAAATTATATGAAAACATTAAAAAAGTCAATTATCTGTGTTTGTGCTGATATGAAAATATTGATCAGAACCAAACTGTCAGACTCATAAAAACCCAACGGATGCACTGATTTCTTATTCCATTGCATAGAAATGATGCTTCAACATCAACAACATTACATAATTATATATACACAAATGGAACAAAACTATCAAGCCATTCAAAAGTTGCAACATTTTAATTACAGTATTTCTGTGCTCAATCCTAACACTGCACAGCAAATTTCTGTAAAGCTGAATGTCCCTTTCCATGTACCAACTTGGTCATACGCGGATTATTTAAAATGCAACTTTACCACCCGAAGCGTTGCAAACACCGGGAGAAGAGTAAACAACTGCAGACTTGAATGGACACTCATATGCACTCCAGATGCAGGGCCTGTGCAAATCCTTGGGCTGATGCATCACCTTCTTTCATAATCAGACTGCTATCAGACAAGCATTCAGTACAGGATATAAACCTTTCAGCAATAGATTGAGCTGATCAATGTTGACAAAAGCCCAACACATGTCAGCGGAGTGACGTTGCACAGTACCAGTATCCATATCTGCTTGTGATGGGTCAGAAGATGGCAAAGTATCTGTATCTTCTTATGGTTGGTCAGAAGATGGCAAAGCTGATGTTTCTGCTGTGGAAGAGGGTAGTTCCTGTTTAGCAAACTTTTCCATCAGGTCAATCTTTCTCCTCGCTGCCACCACAGGAGGACTGGCTCTCCCCTTGCTCCAACCTAATAAATACACAAACACTGATTTAATATTTGATACAACTGTCCATGGTTTTTGTTTGTAATAAGCTGCAAATTTTAAGACTCAATATAAACGTCAACAAGTGCTTGTACTTTATTTTGCAAATGACCATGTTACATGGGGTGTACCTCAACTTTTTGGCGAGGCTGGTAAATCAGAAATCCCAATCAGCCCCCAACCACTGAACCAGGCGGGTTTTCTTACAACCACCTCAGCGGCTCGTACCCACATATGTCGGTTGACGAACACACACACACACACAAAAGACATTCATTAATTGGCCCCTATCACAAAATGTACATGTCAAGTTTACTATGGGATTTCAGTAACCACACAATCACATACACACAGGAACTAATACTGAAACTAGCTGAATTATTTTCTTTCTTTCTTTCTTTCTTTTCATATTTTTCTTTTAAAATTAATTTATTTCATCACACTTGCTATGTATTTGCTTGTTTCTTGTCTGTTGTCTGTTTTGTGTGTGTGTGTGTGTTCTGTGTGTGTGTATACATTTTCAGATTTCCTAAACCTAGCACTGTTTGCAGGTGATCTTTATGCTTTTGATTCATGAGTTGCATCCCCAGTCCTTTAGTTTAACTCTTTTTTTTTCTTTGGTGAAGTAAATTGGATCTATTTTTTTTATTCCTTAGTTAATGGAAAAGATTTGACAACAATATTGCTGTCAATGATAGGTTGGTCAGCCATGCTGGTGTAAACCAATCCTTTAGAATTAGAGAACGCTCTCTAGTAGGGTACTTATTTTCCTACGGTCAATGACCAGAAACAGAAACTGTGTCAGTCGTACATCGCTCAGATGCTGCTTCTCAGTTTGACCCCAGACAAAGAATACTGATGACATGTTACACCATAGTAAGCTCTCAAGGACTGGCCAGCGAAGAACAATAAAATAGGGGTTGTGAAGACGATATCACAGAGATGATCGAGGGAGGGAGGGGTGGGGGGGGGGGGGGGGGGGGGGTGTGTGCGGCGGCGGCATGGTCAGTAAATTGGATCAAGAAACCCGCAAAATACTTCAGACACAAACTGTTTATCATTTACCTGCAAACCCTAACACATTCTTACAACAACAACAACATAACGATGTGCAATAAATCACGTTGTCAAACAAACAAGATCGAAAAGAGAAAGAAGCAAAACCCACCTCGTCGAGTCAAGAATCTTAGAATGTCGTCTGCTCAAATACGATCATGTTGGTTCATTTCGGAGTGTTGTTACTTCCTTCTACTGTTCGCTGCTGCTGGTTCATCTTTCTCTGATATTTCTTGCCACTATGCCGAACATTTCCAATGTTAGGGTTGTTCTCCGCAGCTCAAAACTTTGAAAAATGCTGCTGAATCGGTGAAAACGTCATGGATTTGTTGACACCGGGGGACTGATAAGTTGTCTACTGCGCTTGCGCCAAATGCCTTTGACCTACATATATTTGCATATATTAATTCCGGGGTTTCGGTTGGAACGGATTCTCTCTCTTTGTGCCTATGTCAACGGAAATTCCCCAACGGTGATGACGTCATCTTGAAGAACGGAAATTTCCACACAGTTTGAACAGCGAAGGGTCATGTCATGTGCGCACATTTACCAGCACGGAGTATCCAAAGTTGACCATTTTTTCGATTTTTTTGATAAAACACAGACAAAAACAACAAAACATCGGTTTGAAAATGGTTTTATTTACATGAATACATGTCTAAAATGACAAAAGCAGATTATTGAATGCATTCCAGGATGTTCAAAGGTGTGAAAAATGCAACAACCCCAAAAAGGTGTATGAGACCAAAAATAACTCATTTTGCCTACCCGGTCTGCCCTTAAATGTTTGTGTTATGGAAGTTTTCTGAATTATGTGTCCCTGATTTTTGACTCACATGCGTAGCAAAAGTGAGTCTATGTACTCACCCGAGTCGTCCGTCCGTCCGTCCGTCCGTCCGTCCGGACGTCCGGACGTCCGTCCGTCCGGACGTCCGTCCGGAAAACTTTAACGTTGGATATTTCTTGGACACTATTCAGTCTATCAGTACCAAATTTGGCAAGATGGTGTATGATGACAAGGCCCCAAAAAACATACATAGCATCTTGACCTTGCTTCAAGGTCAAGGTCGCAGGGGCCATAAATGTTGCCTTAAAACCAGCTATTTTTCACATTTTTCCCATTTTCTCTGAAGTTTTTGAGATTGAATACCTCACCTATATATGATATATAGGGCAAAGTAAGCCCCATCTTTTGATACCAGTTTGGTTTACCTTGCTTCAAGGTCAAGGTCACAGGAGCTCTTCAAAGTTGGATTGTATACATATTTTGAAGTGACCTTGACCCTGAACTATGGAAGATAACTGTTTCAAACTTAAAAATTATGTGGGGCACATGTTATGCTTTCATCATGAGACACATTTGGTCACATATGATCAAGGTCAAGGTCACTTTGACCCTTATGAAATGTGACCAAAATAAGGTAGTGAACCACTAAAAGTGACCATATCTCATGGTAGAAAGAGCCAATAAGCACCATTGTACTTCCTATGTCTTGAATTAACAGCTTTGTGTTGCATGACCTTGACCCAAGGTCAAGGTCACATGTATTTTGGTAGGAAAAATGTGTAAAGCATGTGAGTCGTATGGGCTTTGCCCTTCTTGTTATCTTATGTTGTAATACAGGCTTTGTGTTTGTATTCATGTGTGTGTTACTTTGTATGTGAAGGAAGCTTTGAAGAATCAGCTAATATTGAGCTCCTTATTTTCTATTTCTTATCAAATAACCAAAGGGAAGTAATCGCTCAATGACATGTGTAATAGAGTAAGCGAGAGTTGTACGGAACCTTTTCTCCTGGCACCTGAGAGAATAACAAGCATTGAAATGAACATTGAATTTGTTCTGTTTAAAACAAAAGGCTGGTTCTTGTATATGACTGTGTACGTAGGTGTTAGTTCGAGTGCCTTGCAGAATGATGAGCATATGAGCTTGCGGTGATCATCCTTTTTGACTCACATGCGAAGCAAAAGTGAGTCTATGTACTCACCCGAGTCGTCCGTCCGTCCGTCCGGACGTCCGTCCGGAAAACTTTAACGTTGGATATTTCTTGGACACTATTCAGTCTATCAGTACCAAATTTGGCAAGATGGTGTATGATGACAAGGCCCCAAAAAACAAACATAGCATCTTGACCTTGCTTCAAGGTCAAGGTCGCAGGGGCCATAAATGTTGCCTAAAAAACAGCTATTTTTCACATTTTCCCCATTTTCTCTTAAGTTTTTGAGATTGAATACCTCACCTATATATGATATATAGGGCAAAGTAAGCCCCATCTTTTGATACCAGTTTGGTTTACCTTGCTTCAAGGTCAAGGTCACAGGAGCTCTTCAAAGTTGGATTGTATACATATTTTGAAGTGACCTTGACCCTGAACTATGGAAGATAACTGTTTCAAACTTAAAAATTATGTGGGGCACATGTTATGCTTTCATCATGAGACACATTTGGTCACATATGATCAAGGTCAAGGTCACTTTGACCCTTATGAAATGTGACCAAAATAAGGTAGTGAACCACTAAAAGTGACCATATCTCATGGTAGAAAGAGCCAATAAGCACCATTGTACTTCCTATGTCTTGAATTAACAGCTTTGTGTTGCATGACCTTGGATGACCTTGACCTTGGGTCAAGGTCACATGTATTTTGGTAGGAAAAATGTGTAAAGCATGTGAGTCGTATGGGCTTTGCCCTTCTTGTTTGAGGATGAAAGTCGCTTGTTCATTTCAATGCTTGTTATTCTCTCAGGTGCCAGGAGAAAAGGTTCCGTACAACTCTCGCTTACTCTATTACACATGTTGTATGCATTGAGCGATTACTTCCCTTTGGTTATTTGATATCTTAACATCGCTCTGCCTCATTCTGTTTGACTTTCTATTTCTTATTTTCTGCCTTTCATGGCACTTTTTCAGTACCATGAGGATGAGTGTAAATAAATTAAAAACATGTACCTATAGTATAAATAAGGGGAGAACTGAAGGAAAATGGCTGTCGTGTGTTCAGGTGGCTTCAGACTATGTACACTAACTAATGATTTGATAAATTGTTGTTAGTTTCAGGGAAACTCTGTTGGACCTGGGCTGCAGAGGAGAGGTAGCAAATGCAGCCAAGCAGATCGAGTCTCATCTTTTGAAGGAAGGGAAGGCGCATCACTTGTTTATGCCTGGTGATGGATCACCGAGGACGTCAGCACGGCACTGGGAGTCCTTACAAAACACATTGCCTTTCGCTGCATATATATTCAGAGATAGCCGAAAAGTCGCAGCATTGTGAATACAAATTGTATTTTGAGTGTTGATAATTATCACTAATTGATGGGGCGGGAATGTAGCTCAGTCAGTAGCGCGCTGGATTTGTATCCAGTTGGCCGCTGTCAGCGTGAGTTCGTCCACACGTTTGGCGAGAGGTTTATTTCTCAGAGTTACCTTTGTGTGCAGACTCTCCTCGGTGTCCGAACACCCCCGTGTGTACACGCAAGCACAAGACCAAGTGCGCACGAAAAAGATCCTGTAATCCATGTCAGAGTTCGGTGGGTTATAGAAACACGAAAATACCCAGCATGCTTCCTCCGAAAGCGGCGTATGGCTGCCTAAATGGTGGGGTAAAAACGGTCATACACGTAAAAGCCGTGGGAGTTTCAGCCCATGAACCAACAAACAAAATCACTAATTGATCAGCATTACATGGTTTTGTATTTTAAAACAAATGTGACTATTATTTTCTTTAATACGCAAAGGGTTTCTTATTATATTTGTCCTAATCAAAAATGTTAAATGTGTCAAAATGCCATCAAATTCAAAATGTAAAGCCTACTAGGTAGAATATGATTCATAATTTTAGTTGTAACTAAGTAAGTGAATCTTACTTCTTCTTCTTCTGCGTTCGTGGGCTGAAACTGCTACGTACACTCGTGTGTTTTGCACGAGTGGAATTTTACGTGTATGACCGTTTTTTACCCCGCCATTTAGGCAGCCATACGCCGTTTTCGGAGGAAACATGCTGGGTATTTTCGTGTTTCTATAACACACCGAACTCTGACATGGATTACAGGATCTTTTTCGTGCGCACTTGGTCTTGTGCTTGCGTGTACACACGGGGGTGTTCGGACACCGAGGAGAGTCTGCACACAAAGTTGACTCTGATAAATAAATCTCTCGCCGAACGAACTCACGCTGACAGCGGCCAACTGGATACAAATCCAGCGCGCTACCGACTGAGCTACATCCCCGCCCCAGTAAGTGTATCTAAATTTAATTACGCATTTTCACTAAGATTGTGAATGTTTATAAAAATTGAAAATTGTTGAATAACATAATATTTTGATGAAACAATTTGTTTTTGAGTTTCTGCTTGCATGGTTTGAGTGAGTGTTGTTGTCAGAGTGCCTGAAAATATGAGCAGCTAAAAACCTGCTTTATAAAGAGCATAAACAATCCGGAATACGAATGGAATACGCATGCGATACGCATGCGGTAGACCTGCGTTGGAGGTGCGTGTCACGCTCGATATACGAGCAAAAAACGCATGCGTATCGCACGAAACAAAAGTTACAGAATCGTATGCGTATCGCATGCGTGAAACGCATGCGATACGCACGCTTTCACGCATGCGATACGCATGCGATACGCATGCACAATGTTTGTTGGGTACCTACCTACCCTATTTTTTGTAGCATGTTACCAGAACCATACTTTTTTTTTTTGGCCCAAAGTATTTACAGTCAAGATACATGTCAACAAAACCACCTTACATTCAGTCACATCAGACATCCTGCATTAAAACCAGTCATGATAACATATCCTCCCCAAAACAATGAAATTGTCAAAGTAATTATTATTTTCAAAAAAGCACAGGCTCAACTGTAGTGTAGTTAAGTTCGTACCTACTTTATCAATAACAAACTAAAACTGTACTTCCATCACATTCAGGGAAATCACAACCAGAAAGAAACATAGCTATCACAGAATGG
>NW_027128301.1:0-9188 GCF_037325665.1 Littorina saxatilis
TCAGACGGACTGATTGACAGACAGAGACAGGGACAGAGACGGACACATAAATACAGAGAGAAAATTTGAAAAAAAATGTCTTTCCGGCCGTTGTCCTGTTCAAATTTGCCATTGTGTTGACGTCCCTAGTTCTCCAGCCGCAACGCATTTTTACACCCCCGGTATAGGGGTGTGTATAGGTTTCGCTCGATGTGTTTGTTTGTTTGTTTGTTTGTGTTCGCATATAGATCTCAAGAATGAACGGACCGATCGTCACCAAACTTGGTGAACAGGTTCTATACATTCCTGAGACGGTCCTTACAAAAATTGGGACCAGTCAAACACACGGTTAGGGAGTTATTGGTGGATTAAGATTCTACAAGGACTTATAGCGGGACATATTAATGGTCAAAGGGAAATAACCACACTTGTTAGCAGTGCCTGCTCAGTTGGTGGCAGTGAGAATGCTAAGGACGGGGGTGTTTTTCCTACCTCGGAGGAATTTCTTGTTTATCCCCTGAATCCCTCCCCCAACTTGCACCCGCCGTCAGTTACGCCTCCTTCGGGGGAAAATCTGAACAGGTATAGGTGCCAAGTTACGGCACTGTGTGTTTCAAACAATTTCCACTGACAGACTGCGCTCTGTGGAGACGCTGTATGTCGAGTGCCAGACAAAATCATGCAACTGCCACCTCCTTAACTTCAGGTTTGCTTTTGTTCTGAACCAGACTCGGCGGGGTTTTGCTGATGTGAGCGCACTCGTCATTGACATCAGGAATGAAAATGTTGGCTTAGTAACATACACATGGCAATGTTTGGTTTGGTTAAAAACTATGGGAACTAGACAGGGTGTTTTATTCGTCTGTGTGTGTGTGTGTGTGTGTGTGTGTGTGTGTGTGTGTGTGTGTGTGTGTGTGTGTGTGTGTGTGTGTGTGTTTTTGTGTGTGTGTGTGTGTGTTTGTGTGTGTGTGTCTGTGTGTGTGTGTGTGTGTTTTTACATATTATGTCACTTAACCTATATACAATACTGGCTAGCGCACGCACACACACACACACACACACACACACACACACACACACACACACACACACACACACACACACACAAATCGATCTCACGTTGTTGAGTTTATTTCCTTTTTTCTTTAAACATTTGTTTCAAATGGGGGGAGGGGGGGGTCGTGAGGGGCCAGTCCGTTTTGAACCTACTGCACTTACGGCTGAATTAGATTTTAGAATAAGATATTTTACCTGTTGTGAAGGTCCTCAAGGTGTCATCTTATAAACGAACTTGAAGCGTCTAAGACTCATCAATTGAAATCCTGTAATCTTGAGTCAACAGCCACATCCCCGCGTTACGAACCAGTGACTATTATTCGGTTCAAGAGAGCAGTATGCCCAGGTACATCACGCTCACAATCTGTTTCGAATTCCTGATGCCTGACCTGGATGTGCAAGCACAAAACAACACTTGATTTTTAGATCTGTTATTGGTTATCTCTGTTCTGTCTACAGTCAGAGAACTGACGGATGATTTAACAATTACGATACATCATTTTGATGCACTCGGTAACACTCGGCTTCGTAGGAATGCATAATGACGCAAAATGATATTAAGTGCATGCAGGGTGCTTGAGTTCTTTAGTCAATTACTTTCCTTGATGATTTGTGCTTTGGCTGGCTGGCTGGCTGGCTGGCTCTATCTCTCTCTCTCGTGCTATCTCTGTGTGTGTGTGTGTGTGTGTGTGTGTGTGTGTGTGTGTGTGTGTGTGTGTGTGTGTGTTTTTTTTTTTATGTATTTATTTATTAAGGAGATTTCTATAGCGCATAACTAAACGCACTATGCGCTTTACAATATCACTAGGTATAAGCACACGCAGACATACTCTGATTAAATAGAACTGTGTGTGTGTGAGTGTGTGTGTGCATGCGTGCGTGCGTGCGCGTTTGGGGGTGTGTCTGTCTGCCTGCCTGTCTGTTTGTCTGTCTAGGTGTCGGTCTGTATGTGTGTCTGTCAGTATGTTTGTCTGTCTGTCGGTGTGTGTGTGTGTGTATATGTGTGCCCAAGGACTACTACTAAAGGACGTGCACAGCGTGATTCCTGACTTCGCTAGCGGAGGCCATCGCTTCGTTTGCTAACTACCACTTTCTACCTAACACAATCATTAAAATTGAGTCCTTAGGTGCAACACAAATTGCCTGAAGCCTAGATATAGATATATTTTTAAAAATGTAGGCATGTTTAGGCTTTGAAATACCACATTTACTCGGACTGACAGCATTGTACCCTACTGTACAAGACTAGTAATAGTAGAGCTGTGATCACTCGACATGATTAATAAATAATAGTTTTTAAAGTTCTGAATCACATTTGCTCTACAAAAGTTGAACAATGAGTTAATTACATATTTTCAGAGATTTTGGTTAGACATTTTTGTAAACAACGACTACCGCGAGGGTAGCCCGCGGATTGAAATAGGCTACCCCCTGGCTGGCAACACAGGGCAACAATGTTCCCACTGTCTATCCTTTCTCCTTGTTTCTCATCTTCTGTCTCTTGTCTTGCTTTTTATCTGCACTGTTTTCTGCCTTCAAGCCCTGTAATCTATCTGTATTCATAAAAAAATCTCTTAATCACTCGAAGTCGGAGTATGGCTGCCCATGCGGCAGGGAAAAACAAACGGCCATACACGCACAATTCTCATCCCCGAAAAGGGATGACCCTGGGAACTCAAGCCCAGGAACAAGAAGAAGAAGAAGAAGAAGAAGAAGAAGAAGAAGAAGAAGAAGAAGAAGAAGAAGAAGAAGAAGAAGAAGAAGAAGAAGAAGAAGAAGTAAACAACAACAACAACCAAAACAAAAAACAAAAAAAGACTACCTGACTGCAGCATTCAATCTGCCAACCGGGCCTTTTTCACTGATGTCTGAAGCAGCACGGCATTCTTCTGATGGTCTTTCTCCAGATTCTGGATCCCATGCAGCAGCACATTCGACAAGTGCGTGTAGACTTTCGAACAGTTAATGTCAATGCTGTTAAAGTTGGCGACTGTTAGAAGAATACTGCCCAGTCTTTTGCGGCAGCAAGCACGGTGACGCGCCTTCTTGACAAAACACAGTCCAAGCCGCACAAGTTCAAACGTCGACACATGGGGAATGGTCAGGGAGCCTCTGGAGACAGTCTCAACAAAGTCTTTGACTTCACTGGTCACAAGTGGTTCTTCATCACTGAATGCCAGGTCACCCCCACACTTGCTTTCCAGCCACCCGGCCACATACGCAGCACTGCTCTCCTCATTGACAGTCAGTGTCACTTCTGCAGTGTATTTATCAATGGAGGCTGCATCTTCTAGCATGACAGGGCCCAGACAGGTGTGCTCCTTTGGCTCGGGCTGCAGTTCAATTGACTTGAGGTACGTGGCGGCATGTCTGGCAAGGCGTTTCTTGCAAGCATAGAAGACGTCCCCTGTGGTCATGAAGGAGTTTGCGCCAGTGGATTGCCTGTACACGGAGAACTCCCCCTCAAGTCGGTCACTTTGGATTTCCCGCAGAAGGACATATTCAAAATGTTCAGATGTCAACAAATATTTGCAGACAGCCGCTAGACCCTGCATGGTCTGCACTAGTGCCTTCTTGGTGTCATGGATGCGTGTTGCTCCATGCCCCGAGTCAGCCCCCTGGAAAACTCCCAGGAATGTATCCAGACTTGTAGACCCTGGTTCTTGAACAGCTCGATGGGGATCGTTGAGGCGCCGGTCCTGCCCTTTCCCAGACACATTGACTGTGTTCCACCAGTTGACGACAGTTTGGATGAAAGTGGCAGTCTCATGGCAGCCTTGCAGTGTCAATGCAGCAACAACTTTGTCGTTGAAAACTCTCAGTACATGTTTCACATTCTGTAGCTGAAGTTTTGAAGGGTTGACAGCAGCTTGAGTGAGGGATGTCATCTTGAGAACGCTGTCTTTCTCGGCTTCATACAGTTGCGTGACATCTGTGAAAGACGCCACTGATCGGTTGTCAAAGCTTATCTTTTGGCACTTCTCACTGATCCAATTGTTCCTGATACATTTCAGTAGATGGACAGTGTCAAACAGGAGAAACCAGACACGCCCATTGTCACGTGGATGCTTGGCTGTGGCAAGACTATCAGTGTCACCGGTACGGTCAAACAGCTTACAATACTGCTGGTTCACCTTGTGATTGTCCGTGATGGAACCTATCACACACCCACCTGACCTCTCAACAGCAGCTGCCGCTTCCTTTACAATCTCAAACTGGAATGCTGCTGTCAGCTTGTGCACAGGTGTCACAGAAATCATTACACTGGGTCCTTTGTGCAACGACTTCATCATAACACACAGCATGGCAGTTGCTCTGCAGTCTGGATTGTTTTTGGCCATACCACTCAGCACCCCGCCAGAAAACGCAACAGTCGGCCTAATCTTCACTTCGTCAACCAAAAGAAAAACATTCCGTTGCTGAGGCTTATGGCTATGCACTTTCTCAAAAGTTTTTCTCAGTACTTCATCTTGATCAACAGATGCAACAATCGATTGTAGCTTGCGCTTACTTGGCAGGACCAAATACTCCCTCAACTGTTCGTAACTGCACTGGGGGAAAGACTCAATGGCAAAACAATAGTCATTCATCGAAAACTGTTTTTCTGTCAAGAGCTGCAACTGGCGCGTCAAGAAATCCAACTTTTTCTCCTTTTTGTTATCTGAACATTCTGAAGACTGACCTTGTAGAAGTGTCACCATCTTTTTCAGCACCTGGTCCAAGGGGATGTCATAGTTGACTGAGATGCGCACAGCTTCATGGAACTGGGAATAGGAGCTGAGACCATTGTTTGGATTCAGGATCTTGCCCAGTGGCACACTGATACCATTTTTGAAAGCACTCAGGGTCAAAGGAGAGCACAGAGTCGCTATGTTGTCAACAATGACGGAAGTATGAGATTCATGAAAGTTTTCTGACATGAAAACACAAACGAACCTGTCACTTGATCTTGAAATTATCACATTCTTGTGCTGTTTCTGCAAGTCTTTCTCGGGATTGAATGAGGCCAGTGAAGAGATGGTATCCTTTTGAAGAAAGTGCCTCAATTGTTTGTTTTCGTCTTTCGCCGGACGAGGTGAAGGTTTGGGCGTGGGCAGGCACGATGTCGGCACATTAAAAACACAAGGAGGGATCGCAGGCCGTGTGGCACCACCAGGCAATGCTACCATAGGAGGATTGAGTCCCCAATGTTTTTCACAGATGAAGAACTTCGCTGGGTCTAAAACAAAATGTTCGCGTGGAGGGAGCACAACCAGCCACTTCTGTCTCTCAGACTCGTCTCTTGGCAGTCTAAACACACGGCACTTATTCTTCTCGTTGTAATTTCCTTTGCAGTTCACCACACCACACTTATTAGGCATTTTGAAGGCACAGAAACAGCAAAACACTTGGTAAACAAGAATTTTCAACTCAGAATCGCCGCCAGCATGGTAGGCCAATGCACGCTTGTCCGGTTGTAACCTTGCGACAAGGCAACATAGTGCGTACTTTGCACCACCTCAACTGAATTTAAAATGTTCGCTAGGGAAGAATCTAATACATAAATACTCTCAGTGTGATATCTAAAACAATCTTCGATGTGACTAAAGTGTATACTTGTTAAAAAAAACATTGTATTACATTTAAAAAGTTCTTCCAAACTCCTACGCCGAATTGCGGCTAAAAATAGAACAGGGGGACTGCGGAGCCTGAAGAAAACTGGCCTCCGCTAGCGAAGTCAGGAATCACGCTGTGCACGTCCTTTAGTAGTAGTCCTTGGTGTGCGCACACGTGTGTGTGTGTATGCGGATCATGGTGCATCCCAGCTAGCAAGCTTTCGTCGGCCGACTGACGATTTCAGTCGGGTGACGTCGTCAAATGTCGTGTGTCGACGTCCGTTGTCGCGCCGATATCGTTTTGACTGTGTGTAAAACTCAGCAAATGTACGTAATAAACCCCGACATCGGCCCGACGCAATGTTGCTGTCGATAAAAATATGCAGAGTTACGGGAGATAACAACTTGAATTTATTATCATTATTTTAGCATTTGTTACGTCCCCTGTTCAAGCGTCGGGAACGGCGTGACATGACTCTGCAAATGCGAAACTAAATTATTCATATTTGTTGACTTTTTCACATAGGAGTAGGATAATTAATTGTAAGTTTTGTTTGTATATTTGCAATCAAATACAGCATGAGCTCAAACCATGAGTTTTACATTTTAAAAATACGCCATCATATATATACTTGAAATACTCTAATAGCTTTCCTTACGGTACAAACAAGATTGAGTGTGAACATGGCCGGCTAGCTGCTACTTTCCCGCGTGAGCGAAGTTTATTTGTTTTCTTAGTTCAAGTTAATATCGAAAGAAGAGACATTCTTGCGAATGTTGCACAGCACATTGATGATATGTTATCCGAGACGAATGTCGCCTCGGGATCTCAATCTGAGTGCTGGTCCCAGTGCCACGTGGTGGCGGTGATAGTTGACAAGTTAAAATTGTGGAGCCAAGGACGGATGGAAACCTACAGGTGTGTTCAAGCTGTTAACGTCAACTCGAGGACAACCGACGGATCCAGCGAGTAAGTGATTTTGGTTTTTTTTTCTTTAATGTTAGTTTTGCTGTTATACAGTGGGGGGGGGGGGGGGGGGGAGTACATACTGCTGTATCTGTAGATGTAGATGTAGGTGTTTTGTCCTGTACAGTGGGGGGGGGGGGGGGGGGGGGAGTACATACTCATGATACTGCTGAATCTGTAGCTTTAAGTGTGGTTTGCACTGTTACACTTGGGGGGTGGGGTGTATGTATACTGATGTATCTGTAGAGCGGTGTGTGTATTGCATTGTAACACTTGGGGGGGGGGGGGGGGTACATACTGATCTATCTGTAGGTGGTGGTGTGTTTTGCACTGATGCACACCAATCTTACATGGTCCAATCTTACATGGTCCAACCTTACATGGTCCAAACCTACGGTCCAATCTTACATGGTCCAATCTTACATGGTCCAACCTTACATGGTCCAATCTTGCATGGTCCAATCTTACATGGTCCAACCTTACATGGTCCAACCTTACATGGTCCAATCTTACATGGTCCAACCTTACATGGTCCAATCTTACATGGTCCAATCTTACATGGTCCAACCTTACATGGTCCAATCTTGCATGGTCCAATCTTACATGGTCCAACCTTACATGGTCCAATCTTACATGGTCCAACCTTACATGGTCCAAACCTACATGGTCCAATCTTACATGGTCCAATCTTACATGGTCCAACCTTACATGGTCCAATCTTGCATGGTCCAATCTTGCATGGTCCAACCTTACATGGTCCAACCTTACATGGTCCAATCTTACATGGTCCAACCTTACATGGTCCAATCTTACATGGTCCAATCTTACATGGTCCAACCTTACATGGTCCAATCTTGCATGGTCCAATCTTGCATGGTCCAATCTTACATGGTCCAACCTTACATGGTCCAACCTTACATGGTCCAATCTTACATGGTCCAACCTTACATGGTCCAACCTTACATGGTCCAATCTTGCATGGTCCAATCTTGCATGGTCCAACCTTACATGGTCCAACCTTACATGGTCCAACCTTACATGGTCCAACCATACATGGTCCAACCTTACATGGTCCAATCTTACATGGTCCAATCTTACATGGTCCAACCTTGCATGGTCCAATCTTACATGGTCCAATCTTACATGGTCCAATATTACATGGTCCAACCTTACATGGGCCAATCTTACATGGTCCAATATTACATGGTCCAATCTTACATGGTCCAATCTTACATGGTCCATATATATATTATTGGACCATGTAATATTGGACCATGTAATATTGGACCATGTAAGATTGGACCATGTAAGGTTGGAACATGTAATATTGGACCATGTAAGATTGGACCATGTAAGGTTGGACCATGTAATATTGGACCATGTAAGATTGGTCCAATCTTACATGGTCCAACCTTACATGGTCCAACCATACATGGTCCAATCTTACATGGTCCAATCTTGCATGGTCCAACCTTACATGGTCCAACCTTACATGGTCCAACCTTACATGTCCAATCTTACATGGTCCAACCTTACATGGTCCAACCTTACATGGTCCAATCTTACATGGTCCATATATATATTATTGGACCATGTAATATTGGACCATGTAAGATTGGACCATGTAAGGTTGGACCATGTAAGGTTGGACCATGTAAGATTGGACCATGTAAGATTGGACCATGCGTGACCCAACATGGTTTAAAATCGTCACCACGAGTTTTCGTCACACCCAACAATTCAAAGTGTGGTGCAACACACGAACACTATCCAATGTTTTAGCCATTGGTTTGGATGACACGACAAATATTTCGTCTGCTTCTAAAGGTGCTACCGCCTCAGAACCGCAGGCGCGAAGAAAAGTTCGCAGGGATTTCCCGATTGCATAACCGGAAACGAAAGGGATCGCTACGAACTAAGTTTCGTTGGTCAATCTAAAGCTCGCTAATAAGCACCATTGTACTTCCTATGTCTTGAATTAACAGCTTTGTGTTGCATGACCTTGGATGACCTTGACCTTGGGTCAAGGTCACATGTATTTTGGTAGGAAAAATGTGTAAAGCAGTTCTTAGTGTATGATGTCATTGCTAGGTTTAGTTATTTGACCTTGACGATGAAGGCCAAGGTCATGTAAAGGTCAAGGTCAAGCATGTGAGTCGTATGGGCTTTGCCCTTCTTGTTTATACTGCTGTAGCTGTACGGGGAGGGGGGGTATACTGCTGTAGCTGTTAGTGATTTTTGCACTGTTACACGGGGGGGGGGGGGGGGGGGGTGGAGTACATACTGCTGAATCTGTAGCTGTAAGTGTGGTTTGCACTGTTACACTTGGGGGGTGGGGTGTACATACTGATGTATCTGTAGCTGTAGGTATTGCATTGTAACACTTGGGGGGGGGGGGGTGTGTACATACTGATCTATCTGTAGCTGTAGGCGTGTTTTGTACTGTTACACTTGGGGGGGGGGGGGCGGTTTGTACATACTGATGTAGCTGTAGGTGTGTTATGTACTGTTACAGTAGGCGGGGAGGGGGGGGGGGTTGAACATACTGCTGTATATGTAGCTGTAGGTGTGTTTTGCACACAGGGGGTGGG
>NW_027128302.1:0-5000 GCF_037325665.1 Littorina saxatilis
CGCTTTCTGAGGAAACATGCTGGGTATTTTCGTGTTTCTATAACCCACCGAACTCTGACATGGATTACAGGATCTTTTCCGTGCGCACTTGGTCTTGTGCTTGCGTGTACACACGAAGGGGGTTAAGTCACTAGCAGGTCTGCACATAAGTTGACCTGGGAGATCGGAAAAATATCCACTCTTAACCCACCAGGCGGCAGCGACCGGGATTTGAACTCACGACCTCTCGATCAGGAGGCCGACGTCTTACCAATGCGCCACTTTGCCCGTTCGGGTGTCATAACAAAAGATGATTTCTTGCTCTGTCCTCTTTGCACAACAAAAACCTGTATTATCTCCTCTTTTAATCATAGTTCTGGAAAAAAAAATATATCGCAGACATTACAGGAAAGAAACTAATTAATGTCCGGCCTCATTGTACATACACTGGAGTACTGAAGATCCCGAGCCTGAGCACGTTCGATAATCGACCCAGGAACACGCCTGATTACTTTACACAGAAAACACTTAATCTGCCTATTCAGCTACGTTTTATGTTACGTTCTTATGAAATAGTGCATTTCAGATTGTATGACAGGGTTGCTTAACTTTTTGGCTTGAGTTTATATGGACCTCTCTTCCATATAAACTCTGACTAGCTTTCACACCTGGCAGAGGTAAGAACTTTGTCCGTAAATCTGCCGACACTGTTCGTCTGCGTCATACACCTGTCCCGGCATCAGTGTTCCTACATCAGGTACCTCACTGCTTGTGTTGTAGGATGAGTAGAGACAGTGTGCTCCTTTGCTATAACAAGTGAATGACATAAAGGATTGATAAAGATTGACACGTTTACCATTAACTAAAAAAAAAGAGTTAAAAACAAGAATATTTTTTGTAAATTTCATGTTTGAGACAGTGAGTCAGACAATGACAATGACAATGACAATGACAATGACAATGACAAATTCTTTATTAACGAGGGTAATGGCATAAGCAAACAGGTGCTTTTTTACATCCAGCCCTCGCCCATGGAAGGGTTTAATCTAATGATAATACGTTTTAAAAATGTTGGAATATCAAGAAGTAATAAAAACAAACGACAAACAAGCAAACGATTAACAGACTAAACAAACAAACAAAAATATACATACAAACGAACATGACATAATATTGTCAAAGGTATAATGAAAACTGTTTCAAGCAACAATAAACGTGTAAAACTTCGGGGGAAGAAAAAATCCGTGAAACTGAGGAGTCAATGAAGCAACTACGTTGCAAGTAATAGCAATGTAGCATCGTTACATAAGTCATGTTATGAAATTAATTAGGTACATTTATCTACTGAAACCTGTAAAAGGTACAAATAAGGCATCAACAATATAAACATGTTCAGGCTAAGTGAGAACGAAATGTGCCATGTATAAGGAATGAGAAATATCTGTCTTTAAAAGTCTTGGCATTGACAGAATGTTTGAGACCGCTTGGAAGTGAATTCCAAAGATTAGTTCCCGAAAAGAGTAGGCTGGACTTAAAAAGATCTATACGAGGCCGAGGAGCATAAATTTTTGTCGGGTCTCTTAAATTGTGGGAAGTGAATTCAGAAGAAAGAGGTGCAGGCGCTCTTCCAATTATGAGTTTATGCATCAAAACGCCTTTATTGTACATGAGTCTTGATTGAGGAGGAAGAATGTTTAAAAGTTTATAGTCTTCGTTGGAAACCGAAACTTGTAATAAAATAACTTTGATTGCTCTTTTATGTATACTGAATAACGGTTTTAGAGTTTGTGCACTCGCACAATCCCATAGTGTTGACGCATAATCAATGATCGATTGAATGTGAGCGTTAAAGAAAAGTTGCCTGCCATGCCTGTTCAAGAAGTGTTTTATTCTGGACAACAAGTAAAGCCTCTTGGAGAGTATTTTACAAACTCCTGTAACGTGATCAGTCCACGATAAATCGTTATCAAGAATAACACCTAGAACTTTGTGTTTATTAACTTCTTCAACAATGTGATTATCAATCGTTAAAGGTGGAAGTTTAGATTTTAAGTTTTGGCGTTTTTGTCTGGTGGTAATAAGCCTGTCTGTCTCTGACTCTGTCTGTCTCTGTTTGTCTCTCTCTATCTCTCTCTATATCTCTCTCTTTCTCTCTCTTTCTCTCTCTGTCTCTGTCTGTGTGTCTCTGTGTGCCTGTCTCTAAAAAGTATATTAATAAAATCATGGAGTGTTTTTGTGTGTGAAGGTGAAAAAAAATCAATTAAAGAATACAAAGACAGAAGTTGATCACATTCAGTTAGTCATAGCTGTGCCTCTGTTTGTGTGTGCCATTGTGTGTGTGTGTGTGTGTGTGTGTGTGTGTGTGTGTGTGTGTGTGTGTGTGTGTGTTTGTGTGTGTGTGCGTGCGTGTGTGTGTGTGTGTGTGCGTGTGTGTGTGTGCTTGACGTGGGAAAAAACTACTCAAGTCAGAGACAGATTGAGACAGTTAAAACAAAGAACAAATGCAACACATTCCCAGGAAAACAAAACAACAAAGAATATCAAATGAAACATTCAGCGGACAGTAAACCTACCCTTCAGTAGAAACTAATATATTACTTTACCTGCTGTCAAGGTTTTGCTTGATAAAATCGTCGAAATATTTTATACTGCAGCTGGAAAACTTCCATTTGTTGAGTCGCTTTGGATCTGTAAATGAGTAATTGCCGCTCCCTGACATAATGTAGAGATCTTCGTCCTTGCACCCTTGGCTGATCCCGTCGTGCTGTGCAGAAAGTCTGCAATTAAAAACAAAGCGAACAGTCCAGAACCACGAGAAATAGAGAATAGTACATGGCTTGCTGTGTCGTACCAGATTTACACTCGTTGCTTTTTCAAATAGTGAACAGCTCGCTGATCTCTCTCACGTATGTAGAATAATATCATGTATGCTAACTACAAAATCATGACAAATCAGTTATTTTGTGCCAATGGATTGTTACTATCTAATGCTACGTTTACACTATGTTCCCGGCGGCCACGGCAGCCCCGATTCAGGCCACCGTGGACAAAACGGGATGCACGTGAGACAACGTGGGGGGACGGAATGGGAAAACGTGACAGGCCGTGATTGCCGTGGATGCCGTGCCAGATTTTTAAACTGTCAAACAATTTGTCACGGCAGTCACGGTGCGGATTGGAAACCTGGTAGGCCGTAGTGAAACGTAGTAAACGCAACAAAACGTGACAGTACGTAATAGGCCGTAAAAAAACTTGGAGGCGGTCCGGAGTGGGTCCGTAGTGGGACGGGAAGCATGTGTATTCCCCGCCATCTCACGGTCATTGGAAGTTTCTGCACGTTCTGCTGCGTTAAGTGCGCGTTTTGTCACGGTTGCTTCACGGTTGCTGCGCGTTTTGTCCCGTTTTGCCACGTTTTTTCACGGTTCTCACAGCAAGCTAGGGTGTATGGTAGCCGTTTCGTCGCGTCCAATCACGACGTGTCCCGGCGTGAGACGGTTTGCCGGCCCGCCGCGTCACGGCGCGTTGCGTTCTACTACGGGCTGACACGGCGCGCGCGATCTGGGAGGGAGTATATAATAAGCCGGGCTTCAATGATACAGTACAGGATACAATGATTGCTATTGCTTGGGAGGCTTTCTTTTTATACCGTGGGTACAAACGTGCTCCAAAGCTGCCCGGCGTCCACGTTTCATCCGTAAAAAGCCTTGCCAGAACGTAAAAAACGTGTCAGACCTTGACCAGAACGTGAGAAACGTCAGGGATCCCATCAGAACGTGACGGGCCGGGAGGGAACGAACTGGCATCCGTGGGAGACCGCGGGCCGAACCGTAGTGCGCCTTGGAGCCTCCGGGACTCAGCCCCTTCCCCGGATACCGTGATAAACCGTGAGAAAACTTGATAAGACCTTACAAAACTTGAATACAGAGAAAAAAATAGCCAAAATCCCACGGCGCACTACGTTTCGGGCAAACGGGGCTGCCGTGGCCGCCGGGAACATAGTGTAAACGTAGCATTAGTATCCAGCCAACAAGTTTCAACGTTGCTAATGCTAGATTGACACTATGTTCCCGGCGGCCACGACAATCACGTTTCAGACCACCGTGGACAAAACGGGATGGAAGTGAGACAACGCGGGGGAACAGAATGGGCATACGTGACAGGCCGTGGATGCCGTGCGAGATTTTTAAACTGTCAAACAATTGGCCACGGCAGTCACGGTGCGGATGAGAAACCTAGTAGGCCGTAGTAAAACGGAGTAAACGCAACAAAACGTGACAGTACGCAATAGGCCGTAACAAAACTTGGAGGCGGTCCGCAGTGGGTCTGTAGTGGGACGGGAAGCATGTGTATTCCCCGCCATCTCACGGTCATTGGAAGTTTTGTCACGTTCTGTCGCGTTTAGTGCGCGTTTTGTCACGGTTACTTCACGGTTGCTGCGCGTTTTGCCACGTTTTGTCACGGTTCTCACGGCAAGCTAGCAAGGTGTATTGTAGCCGTTTCGTTGCGTTCAATCACGGCGCTTCCCGGCGTGTGACGGTTTGCGGACCTGGCGTGCTACGGTGCGTTGCGTTCTACTACGGTCTGACACGGCGCTCGCATTCTGGGAGGTAGTATATAATAAGCCGGGCTACAATGATACAGTACAGGATACAAAGATTGCTATTGCTTACGGGGGGGGGGGGGGGCTTCTTTCGGTGTGTGTGAGTGGGGGGGGGGGGGTATATGTGTGTGTTTATGCGTCCTTGTAGAAGAAAGTTCAGTGCAGTTCAGTTCAGCTCGCTAAACTAAATTTCCTCGCGGCGAGAATTGCCCAAGAAATGCTACTTCCTCGACACACTCGCCAAATCTAGCGTGTAAGAAACGGAGGACTGGCGCGCCCAACGGGGCCGTTTTGAGCATAAGTCAAATGTGGACAGGGTCGGCCGGGAGTGTCTGGACAGGCCTTTAATGGAGAGGGTTTCATTAAACATTACATTTATCATGATTTACTTGAAATCCTTTTAACAAAAGCGTAGTTGCTT
>NW_027128302.1:15000-18419 GCF_037325665.1 Littorina saxatilis
ATTTTCGCGATATTTCACAAGCCAAACGTCATTTTACTAACATGTCATAACAATTGCGCGACATCCCATTTTGACACCATATCCCATTTGGCCGCCATGCCGTTTCACCGCATTCCATTTCGCCCCCATCCCATTGTCGCGACATTTCACAAGCCAAGCGTCATTTTACTACCGTGTCATAACAATTGCGCGACATCCCATTTTGACACAATCCCATTTGGCCGCCATCCCATTTTTTATTTATTCTTCTTGCCAAGCCTCACTATACTACTATACTGCGTTATTCAACTAGGAAGACATTCCGTTTTCGCCAAATCCCAATTTTGCCACAATCCAAAATGTCGCGAAATAGGGATGGCACGAAATGGGGTGACGGCAAAACGGCATGGCGACAAAATGGAATGTGGCGCTAGTGGTATGACACGGTGGTAAAATGACACTTGGCCTGTGAAATGTCGCGAAAATGGGATGGGGGCAAAATGGGATAAAGACGAAACGGCATTGCGCCAAAATGGGATGTGGAGCTAATGGTACATGACATGGTGGTAACATGACACTTGGCCTGTAAAATGTCGCGAAAATGGGATGGGGGCGAAATGGGCTAACGGCGAAACGGGATTGCGCCAAAATGGGATGTGGAGCTAATGGTACATGAAATGGTGGTAAAATGACACTTGGCCTGAAAAAATGTCGCCAAAATGGGATGGGGGCGAATTGGGATAACGGCGAAACGGGACTAATAGATCCCTTGCCTTTGGGGTAGTGCGACTCTGTCACTGCTAGCTTTCCACTGGGAGGAAGCGACCGGAATTTCCCAACGATGGGACATCCTATACTGTTCAAAAAAAGAAACGCATAGCTTGTAATATTTGGTTAATTTAGTTATATGGCTACAAGGATATCCACCAAACTGCAGAAAATGTTTATCTGGTCGTCGACCTTTCGTCCATTGCCACAAGTGAGCTCTGCACGTGACGCATGCGTTATCAGTGGCTACAATGTCAAAATTGCTCATTTGGCATGACCACTCGTCTTGCTTCAGTGTAATCTCGTGAAACTCGGGGAATATTGAGCTCTCACCATGTCTTCCAAAACCCATAAAAGCGGATTGTTCGCCACAAAGAAATCAGACGACAATTCAGCGACGAAAGATGGCCCGATTGAGCAGAGAAGACCGCCACATTGCATTGGGTCGTTTACAAGCAGGCCAAAGTCAAAGTGCAATCGCCAGGCACTTCCACGTGTCCCAGAGCACCATCAGTAGACTGTGGGTCAGGTTTCAAGCCACTGGCTCCGTTGCTGACTTGCCACGAGCGGGAAGACCAAGGGCGACAACTGCTGCTCACGACCGCTTCATACGGCTCCGCCACCTCCGGAATCGTTTCCTGTCGGCCTCATCTTCTGTCCAGGCTCTCCCCGGGCCACACCGATTATCGGACCAGACCGTGCGGAACCGCCTGCATGAAGCTTGTTTGAGAGCTCGCAGACCTCACAGAGGAGCTTTCCTCACCCGCCGCCATCGCCAGAACCGAGTGCAGTGGGGCAACCAGCACCTTCGCTGGACCGTCCGGAATCACTGGAGACACGTGTGGTTCAGCGACGAGTCCTACTTCCTGCTCCAGCGACATGATGGTCGGAGGAGGGTCTACCGGAGAGTAAACGAACGTTACGCGCCCAACTGTGTGGATGAGGCACCCGTTCATGGTGGTGGAGGCGTCATGGTGTGGGGGGCGATCAATACCGCTGGAAGGAGCACCCTGGTGCACGTCCAAGGGCGCATAACTGCCCAGCGATACGTGGAGGAAATTCTGCGCCCACACGCCCTTCCTCTTCTGGCTGACCAGGATGCCATATTCCAGCAGGACAACGCTCGCCCGCACACAGCACGACTCACCACCCAGTTCCTCACCGACCACCATGTCCAGGTGCTTCCCTGGCCATCCATGTCGCCAGACATGAACCCGATAGAACACCTCTGGGATGAATTGGACAGACGTGTGCGCAGGCGAGAAGAAGCGCCGGCAAATCACCGCGATCTATTGCAGGCACTTCAGGAGGAGTGGGACACCATCCCACAGCAAGATATCCGGCATCTGATCCAGTCCATGCCCAGAAGGTGCCGGGCAGTTGTTGCTGCTCAAGGCAGTCACACCCCCTACTGACTTGACAGCCTCGGCACCCAATCGTATTGATTGACTGATTGATTTGAAGATGCAAATGAACTGTGTGTGCATTCAACTGTGTCCATACCAAATTGCAAACAAATAATCTAAATATTGGATTTTCTGTTAATTTTGTCGAAAAATAAAACAAATTTGGCAAGTAGCAACTATGCGTTTCTTTTTTTGAACAGTATAGTAATGAAAAAAAAAATCTTAAAATTAACAGTCGCGCTACCCCAAAAGTCAAGGGATTTCGTTTTTGTCCCTTGACTTTGGAGATGACAAGAAAATATCGGGCGCAAAAACGTGATTTGTAAAAATTGTTACAAATCACGGGGCGCGCCCCGCGATTTGTAAAAAATTGTTACAAATCGCGAGGCGCGCCCCGCGATTTGTAAAAACGCGCCCCGTGATTTGTAACAATTTTTACATTTTTACAAATCACGGGTTAACAAGCTTGTTTCTTCAGGAAGTATAGAGCAAATTTTAAGTGTTTTCCTTGTATACATATTTGTTCATGCATGCAGAAAAAGTAGAGACACAAACACTCATCGCCCTAACACCCCCCCCCCCCCCTCCCTACCCACGCCGCCTCCACCCCTTTCTTACCAATCCTTATTTTTATAACTGTTTGCTTCTGCATTTCTTTGCTTTTTGTCTAATGTTTGTTTTGCCTCTACTTTTGTTCCAGGTTTAACCTTAAAATAGAATAGGAACATTCCTATCAGATCATAAACTTTTACTCGGTGAATGTAGGAGTCGCATAAAACAACTTACTTGTAGTAGATGGGGTAGTCAACAAGCGCAACAACATCAATGATAACATCTTGTGTTACCGTCTGTCGTTTTCGGCGTGTGTGCCTTGAAGATGGAATGTCAGCCCGATCTTGGCTTGGCTTTTCCTTGACTGCAGCATCAAGGCTGAAGTATGCTACGGAGAGTATGAAGTAAAATTGAAACAGGTAGCTCGGCAAATTGACGTTTCCAAATCTCGAAAATCGTTATTTGTGTGTGTGCGCGCTGTGTGTGTGAGTGTGTGTGAGTGTGTGTGTGTGTGTGTGTGTGTGTGTGTGTGTGTGTGGGTGGGTGTGTGTGTGTGGGTGGGTGTGTGGGTGTGGGTGGGTGGGTGGGTGTGGGTGTTGGTGTGTGGGTGTTGGTGTGTGGGTGTGAGGGTTTGTGTGGGTGTGGGTTTGTGTGGGTGTGGGTATGTGTGTTGGTGTGTGGGTTTGTATGTGTGTGTGGATGTTTTATTTTCAA
>NW_027128303.1:0-5000 GCF_037325665.1 Littorina saxatilis
GGGGGTATAGGGGTGTGTATAGGATTCGGTCGATGTGTTTGTTTGTGTGTTTGTGTTCGCATATAGATCTCAAGAATGAACGGACCGATCGTCACCAAACTTGGTGAACAGGTTCTATACATTCCTGAGACGGTCCTTACAAAAATTGGGACCAGTCAAACACACGGTTAGGGAGTTATTGGTGGATTAAGATTCTACAAGGACTTATAGAGGGACATATTAATGGTCAAAGGGAAATAACCTTCTCAGTTGGTGGCAGTGAGAATGGTAAGGACGGGGGTGTTTTTCCTACCTCGGAGGAATTTCTTGTTCTCTCTGTATCTTTCTGTCTCTTTCTCTTCCATATCCCTCTCATCCTTTCCGTCTCTCTCTCCCTCTGCCTCCTCCCCCCCCCCCCCCCCCCCCCCCCCCGCCCCCTCTCTCGTTATTTTTGTTGTACTGTCTGTTTGCCAGTCAGCTTTTGTTTGGTGCGCGAAGACAAGTCGTTGTGTTAAAATATGGCGAGAATTCGAGAAGGCAGCGACGCGTCGTGGCCAAGTCACGTATCTCCAGAAGACAGGAGTCACGGAGCCGTGTGTGATTTAAACTGACCTGTCCCAGCAAGCTATATAGCGCTTCTCTTCGGCTTTTTCACCCCCGTTTGCTCACAGACATGGGTCCTTTTTGTTTTTGCGCACAGACAGAAGGGGTTAATTGCTGTGTGTGTCTGTTAAGAGGGAGGTGTACAGGTGTCATGCTCTATCCCGTGTCCCCTTGCTGTCAACTGACCACCGTGTCTCTGTCTCTGTCTCCCCTCCATGACGGGACAGACAATGTTTGAAAGTCAAACAATGCCGCGATTTTTTCTTTGAACAAACCGGTTTGATGTTGTTCGAATTAAATGAAAAATGTGCAGAAGAAATTTGAAGATCGCTAAGCGTTCAGCAGAAATGACTCAGGACGATGCATGCTGTGTCACAAATTGAAGGCAGAAAATGAAACGTCAAACAAAGTGTAATCGACAAGAAAAAGAAACGTTAAAAAAAAAGAAGGAAACAAACAAAAACACCCAAACACTCAAACAAACAAACAAACAAACAAACACACACACACACACACACTCACACACACACACACACACACACACACACACACACACACACGCACGCACACACACACACACGCACAAAAACCAACCAACCAAACAAACAAACAAGCAAACAAACACACATACACAAAACAATGATGACTTGCCTAAAACGGCAGATTTCAGTCAAAAAAGGACTGTTCTGTGTTTAGTTTGAGCTCTTACCTTGACAGAATTTCATGGTACAAGCAAACAAGAAAACAACAACAAACAAACACGGGTTTGGAATTACACTTATTAATTTGCGTATGACGTAAGAAATGAGCGCGAATGCATGTACGGTGTTTACGATTAAATAAAGTGTACTTTCATACAAACCGTCGTCTCACACGAGCAATCTAAAATCTTGTTCATGTCTGTTGATTACCCAAAACACACGAAGGAGTAGAAGTACAAACATAATGCATTTCCTTAGCTTAAGGGGAGAGGTGGCACGAAAAATGAAATCTGAATATTTGTAAGTTTTCTTTGAAGTTTAGGGGTACCTTATAGAAAGAAAGCATAAAAAAGCACCTGCATGCCCATTTTTTGACCAAGCAAGTAATATTTTCCAAAAAAAATACCAATTTCTTCAAAAAAATACGAAAATTACACACCACGCCCCATGAAATTCAAAAGACATTTTTGAAGCTACAGGCTTCAAATGCAGTGAAAATTACTCCCAGATATCAGTTTCAGACTTATACAGAGCCATTTTGACCAAATTACCCCAGTTCGAATTCAGCAGCATAAATTGAGAGATATAAATTTTTGCCCCCAAAATACCCAATCAGGCTTATATTATATTCTCTAAAAAAATTTTTTGATGGGTTTTACAAAAACCGCTCTGTAAGAGTCTGGCAAAATCAAATCTTACTCCTGTAAAAAAAAAATTATAACTCTACCACAAGTAGTTCTGACGAAATATCATTTCCCGCGTTGATACCGTCCTTGAAAACCCATATTCAGAGAAAATTGCATTTGAAAGTTTGTAAAGTGTTTCTTTACACATTATGAAGACACATTGCTGAAAAAAGAGTCTGGGTGTGTTCATGTATTGTTCCGAGTCTTCTTCAAATGATGTTGGTACTTATTCCCCTCCATCCCCCATCGGTCCAGCACCGTACACCTCCCCCTCCTGGTCTTCTCGCTGCTCCAGCTGACGTTGACGACCAGCACATCTTGCCCTACGAGCTGCTACAGCGGCCACATCTGTTGCTCTCTCCGCCTTCTGGACCCTCACCTTGTCTTTTTTGGCCAAAGCAGAATGAGTAAGCTCAGTAATTGGCAAGCTCATGTGGTCCATGACCTGTGCCAGTGCAAAGTTGCCTCTGTTGAACTTTGCGACAGCCTCAGCGGTGGCTGCTTCCACCCGGTCTTTCCCAACAAAGACTTCTTTGAGGCAGTGTCCCCACATGACATTGTGGAGAGACTCATTACTGTTCTGAGTCTTGCCATGGGCCACGCGCTTGAGAAGAATGGGGTTTGTCATTCTCCTGTAGATGGGCAGAACAGCATGTGATACTTCCCTGGACAAGGCAGTGCCGTTGTGCCCTGCGTGTGGAGGTGGTGGTTGCCCTTCTGCCCTGGCTCTTTGAAAAAAGCACCATGAGGCTGGCCCGGCTGGACATCTGTCGTGGTGAGGGTCCTCGTCAGTTGAAGTCACATGGAAGAAAGTGGCCCAGATCGCCTGCTCCATGGCTCGCTGATCTTCAAGGTTGTTGAGGATCCCGCTACGGAAGTAGTTTTGCAAGCGTTGACACTTTTCCTTGGTTAGTCGCCCCTCCCCTCTTCCACCAAGCCTTCCATCCTTTGATGCCTTGCGGAGAGCTGTGCCCATTCTCTTGGGGAGGTGGTTGGTACATTCCAGCTTGGTGATGGGACGTGTGGGACCGTAGGGCTGAGCTGCAGCCAGAGCATTGAACGCTGTGGAATCTCCGTCCGACAGCATAGTTCTGTACCTGAGGTTGTGACGCTCAACAGACCTGCAGCATAGAAAAATTAAAAAAAACTTAGTGTAAAGTACTGGCTGGATAACTACTGTCTTGAAAAAAATATGAAAAAGACTGGGGTTCATGGGCCAACAAGGTCCTGGTGAGATACAGACGCAGACCCACGAATGAAAATGATTTTGGATATTACTTTAGTGAAGAGTATCAGGAGGCCTCTCCCAGCAGAAAATACATACATGTATTATTATTACTGGAAAGTGTGCCAATTTACATTGGCTTGTGTACTAAGTGTGTATAAAGTGATCTTTTCATAGAGGGTGAACATTTAACTTGTACTTGTTAGAATATATGTATACATACACACATCTCTCTCCCTCTCTCACACACACACACACACACACACACACACACACACACACATACACACACACACACGCACACACACACACGCACACATACACACACACACACACACACACACACACACACATACACACACTGACAATGAGTTTGATCCCAACTTGTTTGGGACACTTTTTCTTTTCAATAGAAAAGTTGTCAGGTTTCCTCTGAAATTTGCAGATTCAATAAAAAATTTCCCAGCCTAGCTGATCCTTTAGGACATTGTGAACATTTAATGATTTATCAACAAAAGAAAATGTATTTGTGAAGGGTTTGTGGACAGTGTTTTGTTGCAAAAATATGTGCTTCTGTGTTGTGTTTTGTTGGTCTTCATCTTTCTTTGTAAAGAAAAACAAACACCCACAATGTACCATGCTTTATACAATTTTAAATAAAATTTACTTTTTAGCGCAACCTTATTCATGTTGTCTTATTCTGTATTTGAAAATAAAGGATATAGGGAAGAGTGTATAGGCTATTAGAACAATATTCTTACCTTCCCCACAACTCCAAGGCTGCATCCCTCTCCATAGACTTGGCAGATCCCTCATGGTTAATGCTGCAGTCAGGCTGGTGAAGCTGCTTCCACTGTAGTTGCTCGGCAGCGGTCATCCCCTCTAGTTTTTCTTTGTTCATCGCACATGTGTGACAGTATGTGGATTTCACACAGAAGTCCAGCACATACCCAGTCAGAACATCAACAACAACGCCAACTCCATAGTGTGAGGAAAATCCTCTCTTGTGCCATGTACCATCAAAGGCCACATCCACCCAGAGAATGCCATCATCATCTTCCCAAGCACTGTCTTCCTCACCATCATCATTCACAGCATTCACTCTGCCTTGAGGAAATGTTTCCCTGTAGGCTTCCCTCACAAACTCCACTGTTTCGTTAAGTGTGGCATCTGTAGCTTCCACAATGCTGGCATTGACTCGTTTGTCTATGCGATGATAGGAACTCTTGTTCATCGCTGGCATTCCAAAGACTGTGCACAGTTTGTCCACACTGGAGTAGCCACTACCTATCTCATGAGAGTATAGCACAATCTCTTTGTTCACTTCAAAGGGAACATTTTGTCTGTGGTTGAGGTTGTTTTCTCTTGGCGACGAATACTCTGTGCGTGAATACTGGCAGCTGTCGCAACACAGCACTAGTTCTTGTGACAAGCCCATCGAGTCACCAACTCGAATTGTCACATGTCCTGCCTCGCACTCCGGGCACTTCAGATCAGAGAGAAGCGAGTTCTCAGTTCAACTGACTGCACTCGGCAAAACGGCGATTTAGCTCAGCTGGTGGTTGAGCATTCAGGTCGATGCCTGCACCACTAAATCTCCTCAGTTTTGCCGAAGCAGAAATACCTTCGATTTGAGGCTGATTACGGTTCACATCGCCCAAAACTGGCCGAGGTTCGACTCCGAGTCGATTCGAAACATACGCGTCAGCACTATCTCTCAAAACAACTGTCTCTGCTCTGCCAACTTCAGGCGCGTTCTCGTCGCCTGCTGGTTTTTTCCTTCCTCGTTGTTCGAGCATCTGAAAG
>NW_027128303.1:7500-12500 GCF_037325665.1 Littorina saxatilis
TAACATGCGATAACATTACTTCATAGCTAAGCACATGATTTTACCTATGGCACAACACAAATCTCTAGCCTCCCTCTCTGAGATGCGTTTGAAGACAGACTGTTAAAAGAGAATAAATGTATGTACATAATTATGATAGAATATTGATGTATGAATTGAAGAAATGTATAAGAACACAAGAATGTATGAATGACAAAGAACAAATGTTTATTTTTGAATGTTTTATGTATGTTTTCTTACGGACACAAAAGCTTCAGCAATGCAATTTCTCTTTTAGAGATTAATAAAGTTATTTTATTGTATTGTATTGTATTGTATTTGGTTACTCTCGTGGACATTCGGGCTGCTTTCTTGCTTGGGAAAGTGAGCCACAGATCTTGAGCGAGCTACCATACAGTACCGCACTAATCAATTTGTTTCAATGCGAAGATATAATGTTAACATCAAATGGAGGACACGCAAAATACTCAAATACTCTTATGAACATACACACGTTGTCGTCGTTTTTATTGTTGTTGTTGTTGTTAAAAAAAAAGAGGTAGTGCATAAAATGCCAAAAAAAGGGAAGAGTAGTAGGGGGAAACAAAGACACAAATCCGAAAAAGCTTTTTAAAAAAAACACCCCCAAAAAACAAAGAAACAAAAACAAAAAAAACTTTAAAGGGGAGACAAACAAACTTCCAACGCGAAGTTATGTCGTTGGAAGGCGGCAGTGCATGCATTTTTCACCTGGCGCAGCATTACTTAGCGAACGAAAAATCGCTGAGAAGCTTTGTAGAGCATAGGTCATGCATATTTGACCAAGCACTTTTCTCTTTGGCATTCACAAACTTCTTTTACCACAGAAACACACACAGAAAGACACAGAGAGACACACAGCGAGACACGCAAGGAGACAGACGTTAAGACACACACTCACAGGTAAGGACAATCCGACACAGACAGACGTAGACACACACAGACACAGACAGACAGACAGACAGACACACACACACACACACACACGCGCGCGCACACACGCACGCACGTTCGCACACACGCACGCAACAGACAGAGAGAGAGAGAGAGAGAGAGAGAGAGAGGCGACAGAGAGAGAGAGAGAGAGGGAGAGAGAGAGAGAGTGAGAGAGAGAGAGAGAGAGAGAGAGAGAGAGAGAGATACATAATTATGATCCATCCACAAATGAGAGCATCAGAAAATCAAGTGAAATCAGGCGGACATACGAATTAACAGACATACAGACAGACAGACACATATACATACATACAAACAGACAGACAGACAGACAGAGAGACAGACGAATGAACGGACATAGGACGGAGTACCAAGCAGATGTATGCGCAGTATGGTGACACGAGTACAAGGTATGGCAAGGCAACATTTGGGGGACGAAGATGCTCAACGAAACTAAATTTGCCAGAAAGACAGACACAGACAGACAGAGAGACAGAGGGCCAAACAGAGGGAGAGAAAGACAGCTAGCCAGCCAGCCAGCCAGCCAGTCAGAAAGATGATCAGAGAGACAGACAGACGGACAGACGCACGCACACGCACAAACAGAAAGACACACCCAATAACGTAGACAGACCGATATGCAGGCCTACAGACAGAAAGACGGACAGGAAGCCAGACAGACAGACATACTAACAGCGAGCCAGCCGGCACCCAGCCAGAAAGACAGAAAGACAGACCCTCTCTATTTGCCGCTGTGAAAAACACAAAAAGGAAACAGGGACATTTATATCTGACGTGATACTACATCCTAGCGTATATATTTTGCGGTTATTGTGGTTTTATGTAAACAACAAGTACCGATGACAAGTGACTCTAATCCCCCGAGTAAATCATCCGTACGACATCTGAAATGGAGACAGGCGGATTTGCTTTCTGTGTGTGTGTGTGTGTGTGTGTGTGTGTGTGTGTGTGTGTATGCTAAGACAAATACGAGCCTTGGTCCTTTCTTAAAATATTCATCCGTGCGTCAACTGAAAAAGAGACTGGCGAATTTGCTTTCTGTGTGTGTGTGTGCGCGCGCGCGCGCGTGTGTGGGTGTGTGAGTGTGTTTGTGTGTATGTGTGTGTGTGTGTACGTGTGTGTGTGTGTGTGTGTGTGTGTGTGTGTGTGTGTGTGTGTGTGTGTGTGTGTGTATGCTAAGACAAATGCGAGCCTTGGCCCTTTTCTGTTAAAAAAAATAATAATAAATACAAATTCAGAGGGAGATGTAGACGGGCGAGTAACAGGATGATGACACGGCAGAGTAGGAGTAGTGGATAAATTAGATAGTAAGCCATATACAGCCGACAGAGTGTTTTCATTTGTTCGCATTTGAACTCTCATTCCACGAGGGAAGAGTTGAAGGTAAAGATGAACAGCTTTTTGAAGAGCAATTTCTGTGACCACAAGAAGAAGAAAGAAAACAAAGAAGAAAAGCAACGAACAAGAGGAGAAGAAGCTTATTTAATTTTATTAATTGTCCACGAGTAAGTTTTTTGAAGAAATATTTCTAAGATCAAAAGAAGAAGAACGAAAACGAAGAAGAAAAACGACGAACAAGAACACCAAAAATATTATCGCCCTTGAGTGAGTGAGAAGAAATGCAGAATGATCTAATGCACAATGTGACAGTAGTTAAAACGTAACGTTTAGTCAGGCAAGATTACATTTCTTTACATTACTATTATGTGATGATTATCATTATTATGTAATAATAATTTACTCTAGAATTTGCCTGCCTGCAACCCTCTTGTTTGTAACGTGTAGTCATTAAACAAAGAAACGAAACGGTATGTACGAAACAAAAATAGCGCAAACAAAATTTGAAAAGAGAAAGTCCTTTTAAGTTGAAAATATTCCTACTCATTTTAAAAATGACACAGAATTTGCTAAGCATGCTTCCAATACGTTGACTGCGAAGCTCGTAAATTCCAGCGACAAAAATGCCAAATAATAGTAAGACATTGATTTTAGTTATAATAAAACAATATTGGCGAAGTCCAAAGTAAAAAACATATACAGCAAACAAGAAATGAAATGAAAATACAAATATTAAATGAAAAAGTAAAGAAAGAAAAAAAGAAAAGAAAAAAACCACACCAAGTAAAGTAGGCCAAAACACCACATCATCATACATAAAACTCACCTGTCAAAGTTCACGGAAAACGAAGAGAATGTGAGACAATCCACAATGATAATCCAAAGACTCTGCCTTCCGCTTCCACAGCTGAAGCAAATCTCTGATCGCCTGTAATCCGCTTCAGTCGTGCCTCCTCCTCTGTGACCAACACACACAAACACACACCATAACAATTAGTTTCCTTCTCAGTGCAAATGTCGCGCACAATCCACAATCTTTAGGATCAACGACAAGCCTTTCCTCACTAAGAATGTTTTTCTTTGCGGAGTCGGTATTGTGTCTGTACTCAGCAAGTCGAGGAAGTACTTTTCTTTTCCAGATTCTATAGTATAGTCAGTGTGTGTCTATTGTGATCTTAATTTCTTTCTTGGCAAAGCAGTGAGAGTGAGTGTGTGTGTGTAAATGATAGAGTCAAGTATACAAATACCGTCCACTATCTTTTATTCAAACCAAAACAGTTTTGAATACATGAAGTACACAATTAGCAGTCTACTTACTAACAAGTCAGTCAGGAATATAAAGTATTTCACAGCTCAGCGATTCTATACAACTCTGCTTCTTTTTTTCCGTTTCAGTCAAAACATAACACAAAATGAACATACGCAGAAAATAAGTCTGTATACTTTCTGAATGTTGACAAATCCGTCAGAGCTTGTGTACGCACAGGTGAAAAACAGACGAACACAGTCAGCAGTAGAATGTCTCTATTGCATGGTGTTTACACTCGTGTGGCAAAAGTCGGTTATGGCACAGCAAGCATCACACGGTACACAAAACCCAGCCAGGTATGTATAAGTATCACTCAGGTGTAGGGTTTGTATGTCTCCTCCTACTACTGCTAGTACTACCCCACATTATCTTGTCAGCTACCGCCGGCAGTGAGCTCACAAAGCGAGAAACTGAAACGCTCGGTGTCTCGATCTCCGTCACCTCAGAGCATTTGGCGACGAAGGACTAGTTAGTGTGACAACCTACACGCGGACTTATCTTACTAGTCAGTCCTTATGGAGGGATTCCTCGTCTCATACTCTCGCTTTTCTCTCTCCGCCCTTTCCCTCCCACTCTCCCCTCCCTCTGCCCTCCCCCCTCCCCCTTCACCTCCTCATTCACCACGCCCCCTGTTTGACTTACCTCCCTTTATTCTGCACCACTGACCTCCCTTGTCCATAAATTGTATTTCTATGCCTCCCCCGCCCCACCACCCCCTCCCTCCTCTTTTCTTCCTTCTCTCTCTCTCTCTACAGTTCATTAAATTCTTGCCATTCCGATCCCATCCTATGGGTTTACTTACCTGGCTGCAGAGATAGAGCGTGCGATAAGTCAGTGTCAAGCGCCCATAACAGCGAATCCCTGTCAGGCTTTGCCACGAACAACCTTAATTGTGTCTCAGGCGCTGTTCCGTCATTCAGAACATGTGTTGGAATGGTCAGATGCGCCAATTTACAATACGCTGTCCCTCCACCCCCTCCACCCCCTCCACCTCCCCCCCTCCCCCCCCCCCCCCTCCCCCCCCCCCCCCCCCCTCACCCCGACCTTTTCAGCGATAGAAGTAATAATTCGTAGGAAGACGAATTTTGAGAAATAACTAAAGTACACGCTCCTCCCCCTCCCCCCCCCCCCCCCCCCATATCTACTCCCCTCTTCAAGACCCTCCAATTTAAGACTTTCACTTTTTAAGACTTTGTTTTTTCAGGGGTTTTTTCTCGTTTTTTACAGTTTAACTGTTCCTTAGTCATGTGAGTGTGTGACCGACCGTCGCAAAACTCGTTCATACCAGTAAACTCGTGAGTGTACGCCATACACGTTTAGACACACATATATCTCCCTCTTCGTCTCAGAATCTCTATATTTCTGTATGTCTGTCCAC
>NW_027128304.1:0-2500 GCF_037325665.1 Littorina saxatilis
AAAACAAAGAGACAGACATACAGACAGACAGACAGACAGACACAAAGGCAAAAAAACACACAGACAGTCAGACAAAGCAAACACGTTACAAGCCGTACTTGGACCTCAACGCAGATTTACTGAAGAAAAGAACAAACCACGGCGATCTTGAGCCTGGAATCTCCGATGTGCGTGAGAGAAGCAAACACAAACACCCCGACTCTTCGCGCAGCAATCACTACGGAGAAACAAAACAGTCTAAGTGTAAGTTTCAGCAATCGAGTCAGGCACACCAAACCCCCTGTGGAAGTTAAAGCAATTAAAGGAGAGATAAACAAGGACTGAGGGGATACTGAGGTCAAGTGAGACTTTCATAGAACCTCTCTTGCTCTTTTCTTTGCATTCCCTTGGCACCGCAGTCAAGACTGACGTTTGAAAACACCAGTCCACTTTTTACACCCCCGGTATAGGGGTGTGTATAGGTTTCACTCGATGTGTTTGTGTGTTTGTGGCGGTGTTTGTGTTCGCAAGTAGATCTCAAGAATGAACGGACCGATCGTCACCAAACTTGGTGAACAGGTTCTATACATTCCTGAGACGGTCCTTACAAAAATTGGGACCAGTCAAACACACGGTTAGGGAGTTATTGGTGGATTAAAATTATACAACGACTTATAGACGGACACCCCCGTTGGTCAAAGGGAAATAACCATTCTCACTGCCACCAACTGAGAAGGTTATTTGCCTTGACGGGGGTGTTTTTCCTATCAGAGGAATTTCTTGTTCCTTAAAGGTTCACTCCGCCTCACTGTCACAGATCTGGCGTTTTTTTAATTTTTTTTATTTTTTTACATAGGATTAACACCATCCCTCCATTTGGTCAAATACCAAACATCACCACCTTGACTGTTTGCTGTGGTGAGTTGGACTTTTTTTTAATGAATTAATTTTCGAAAAAAGCACACCAAATAAATTCTTTAAAGTGTTACCACTGCGTAGAGAGAGCACCCCGACTGTTCATCTTTGGTATGTGACCAAATGGAGGGATGGTCTAATCATATGTAACGGCCTGACCAGATTTACAACAGCGAGGCGAACTGTTTTCACGAAGCAGAGTGGGCCTTTTATGCAACTAAATGTTGAATACGCGAACACCGATGTTTCTGTTTTGCTGTAATTGTCGGGAGGGAAAAAAAATATTGCCACACAAGAAGAAAGGAACCTGATTCAAAGGCAAGATAATCATAAATTTAATATGCTTATATCATTAGATGCACCCACAATGGCAAGTTCTAAGGACGAAGTGTTTCTGACTTTTTGTAAAAGTTTTGACGTAAAAAAAATAAATGTAATAAGATGTCTCGTATTATTGAAACATAGTTTCAACCAGCGGGAACAGTATACAATAAGGAACCTCCTTCCCTATCTGAAAAAAACCATCTTGAACAAAATACATGGCCAACCCAATTTGCGTAGTTGAAGATATTTGTTGCATTTGCATTTGTTTAACGACGTTTTAGACAACAGAGATAATAAATGCAATCCTTGAAACGGAGGTAAAATAAACACGAACGTGCACAAGAAGAGACAACATCCCCCCTCCCCCCCCCCCCCCCCCCCCCCCCCCCCACGATGGGACAATAAAGTCATGAAACAAAAAAAATCTTATAGATCCCTTGACTTTGGAGATGACAAGAACATATCGGGCGCATTTACGTGATTTGTAAAACAGTTTACAAATCACGGGTTAAAAACACGGCATGAGAGCTAGAGGCCCTCGCAATTAGAAGCTCACTAAGTTAACCTTACCGAACTCGATGACCGAACAGACTATTTTTTCATTGAGTTTTCTCGTTCCATTTTTGTCCTTTTCGTGCCAGTTTCTTTCCGAGGCTGCTACGAATTCTGATTTTGTTCCCACGGGGGAGTCAGCGCTGAGGGCCTGTCTGCATGGCACCGTGTCCTAGCTAGTTTGCTAGTGCCGAGCAAAATTAACAGCAAAAAAACAGTGTTCGCGTTTGCCATTTTTCAAACCGGTGTAGCAGCCTATCTTGACACGGCCCAGTTTGACCGGGAGGTCATTCTGGGCTGGGTCATTCTAGGCTAGCCTATTTTGACCGGGAGGTCATTCTGGGCTAGTCAGTTTTGACCCCCCCCCCCTAGTTAATGTTGACCCCCCTTCAAACTTCAAGAATTAGTACATTATGCCTCCTTTAGAAACAATATTTATGCATATATGTATACCACTACGTATATCTAAGGTTTTAAGGAGGGGGGGGGGGGGGGGGGTCATTCTGGGCTAGCCCAAAATGACCCCCCGGTCAAAACTGATTATGTGTCAAAATGGCCTGTTACACCGGCATATCGTTTTTCAAAGCACGAACACTGGTTCTAATAAACTGGTTACTCTGTCATATCAACCAGCCAAATTAACTGATTCCATTCTACATCAAGTCTGTAATTGACCAGTATTCCTCGTTCCTCATTCATTTTTCATTTTTTCATGTTCATTACTTCCATC
>NW_027128304.1:7500-14749 GCF_037325665.1 Littorina saxatilis
TGCAATCACATTTCAAACATGCCACACAAAGATATGGGTCCCAAAAAATCATCCCTCCTATACCTCGCATATACCTCTACAAATCGAGCTTAGCCTTCTCGGGAGCGTTTCTCTGGAGCTCCTTCCCCCAACAGATAAGAAATGCAACTTCAGTGAAAATGTTTAAGAGACAGTCACGTTCACACATCATTCGTGAATGAAATGTCTTGTTCGATTGTTATTTTGTTAAACATTTTGTACTAGTGTTAACGGATGTGTAGCTGATCGGAGCAACTTTATTCCCAAATGAAAGGTATAACTATGTCAATGTAATTTTTTAATTTGTCAGTTCTCCTTATGAAATTCCTTAAACGCACATTGTGTTGCATGCCATACAATGTATTTCTGTATTCTATATGATTGAATTTATATTTTTTATGTGCGTCTGTCTTTATGTGTTGTATAAAGGACAGGTTGGAAGAGTAGGCTTTGCCTAAAACCTTTATCCTTTTGTAATAAAGTTCTGAGTC
This sequence comes from Littorina saxatilis, assembly GCF_037325665.1. Lineage (NCBI taxonomy): Eukaryota > Metazoa > Mollusca > Gastropoda > Littorinimorpha > Littorinidae > Littorina > Littorina saxatilis. The sequence continues at coordinate 8,010 of NW_027128304.1, forward strand.
TGAGTCTGAGTCTGAGTCTCTCTCTCTCTCTCTCTCTCTCTCTCTCTCTCTCTCTCTCTCTCTCTCTCTCTCTCTCTCTCTCTCCCTCCCCCCTCTGTCGCTTACCTTTATTCTGATGACAAGACATGTCCGGCCTGTAATGCAGGATACCGCCGGCTTCCCATCGAAGCCTGACTAGCTCGAGTGGGTCCAAATTGAGTGGAGGAGTTCCCCCTTATCAGCTAGTGACCAGACGCGCGTCTGAGGGAACAAGTGACGACCAGGATTTTATCATTAATTTTGGTGTGGTGGACAAGTCAAGGACCCGCTCCCCCCCCCTCTTTTTTTTCTCGAAGGACATACATAAAATATGTCATCTCTCGTGTCTTGTATGCATATACTTGCTGCTCTGCCCCTATGATGTTCAAGTGAGAACCAAACGAAATGAAGAAGATGTTGGTTGGTTGGTTGGTTGGTTGGTTGGTTGGTTGGTTGGTTGGTTGGGTGGTTGGTTGGTTGGTTGGTTGGTTGGTTGGTTGGTTGGTTGGTTGGTTGGGTGGTTGGTTTGTTGGTTGGTTGGTTGGTTGGTTGGGTGGTGGGTTGGTTGGTTGGTTGGTGGGGTGGTTGGTTGGTTGGTTGGGTGGTTGGTTGGTTGGTTGGTTGGTTGGTTGGTTGGTTGGTTGGGTGGTTGGTTGGTTGGTTGGTTGGTGGGTTGGTTGGTGGGTGGGTTGGATGGTTGGTTGGTTGGTTGGTTGGTTGGTTGGTTGGGTGGTTGGTTGGTTGGTTGGTTGGTTGGTTGGTTGGTTGGTTAGTTATTATTTTGTATCGTCATTCAGCTGATGCTGCTTTGCGAGACCGATGCCAGTTTGTTTCTTTCCTCAGTTAACATGACAAGCTCCATGCTTAAAACTGTTATCATCAGGTCCATCACTGTACAAAGAAAGGTTCTAAAACTTCATAACTTTCACATGTGTTTCTTCAAATCTTGTTAAACAAAGAAGATGTAGGTTTTACGCCTCAGTAACAAAGACACCGGAAACAGAAGCTAGCTAGGCTATTATAAGCCGAGAGCCTGATGTTGTTTTTCATACGTATACATGTCTATTTTACGAACATTTAAACAGAAAACAAAACAAAAATGTTCAAACAAAAACAGAAAGCTGGATATACACAAAATGAGCCCGTCCTCTTTTTTTTTCTCTCTTTTTTTTCTTTCTTTCTTTTTTTATTTTTTTAATTAATCTTTTTTGGAGAGCAGAGCTTTTTCATTCACGTCTTGCCTTATCTACAAGCCCGTCCTCTTGAAATATATGAAGCTGTACTGTGCCGTGTCTCTTCCGTCTTGCATTACAATTTAAGCGGCAGCCAGAAGCAAACAGAGACACATTGAACGATAAGGCTAAATATATACAGTGTGAGCCCGTCCTTGTGAAACTCCATGCCTTTGTTCTATCCATAATGACCACGTGACACCCCCCCCCCAACCCCCCAAAAAACAAACCAAAACACACACACACAAAAAACACTAAACAAAAATACACAGTGTGAGCCCGTCCTTGCGAAACTCCACGCCTTTGTTCTATCCATAATGCCCACGTGACAGCCCCACCCCCCCGCAAACCTCCCAAAAGCAAAAACAAAACACACACACACACACACACACACACACACACACACACACACACACACACACACATTAAACACTAAACAAAAATACACAGTGTGAGCCCGTCCTTGCGACACTCCACGCCTGTGTTCCATCCATAATGACCACGTGACAGCCCCCCCCCCCAACCCCCAAAAAACCAAAACCAAAACACACACACACACACACACACACACACATTAAACACTAAACAAAACAAGAAATTCCTCCGAGGTAGGAAAAACACCCCCGTTGGTCAAAGGGAAATAACCATTCTCACTGCCACCAACTGAGAAGGTTATTTCCCTTTGACCATTAATATGTCCCTCTATAAGTCCTTGTAGAATCTTAATCCACCAATAACTCCCTAACCTAGTGTTTGACTGGTCCCAATTTTTGTAAGGACCGTCTCAGGAATGTATAGAACCTGTTCACCAAGTTTGGTGACGATCGGTCCGTTCATTCTTGAGATCTATATGCGAACACAAACACACAAACAAACAAACAAACAAACACATCGAGCGAATCCTATACACACCCCTATACCGGCGGTGTAAATACACCGAAAAACACAAGAACAACAACTGAGAAGATTGTACTCCACTTCCGGGAAACTTGAAGGCCAGCTCAGGTGCAAATGGGTGTCAATGCCCAAAGTGTCACATTTAATACACTCCCCAGGAAAATGAAGCACAGGGATAATGATTTTTGGTATGTGTAGCAGTGAAAGCTATGATGCTCTTATTCCATGTGAAAGCCCCAACAGATGTGTGAGGATGAACTATTAACTGCAGACCAGCGAAAAACAGACACACACATACACAGACACACACACAAACACACACACACACACACTCATACACACACACACACACACACATACACACACACACACACACACACACACACACACACACACACATACACACACTAGCTGGTTTAAAACGCAGACTGTTGTTATAATTTAAGTACCATCAGATTTCTTCAATGGAAAAAACAATGAAAAAAATAAATAAAACTACAACGACCGAATCACTAGTTGTTGTTGCTGTTGCTGTAACTGTTTTTTTTCGTTTTTTTTCTTTTTCTTTTAGCTGTTGCTGTTGTTGTTGCTGCTGTTGTTTTCTGTACCCGGGCAATTTATTGTTATTTATTACAACAGAAAAAGCGACATGAAACAGAACAAACACAAAGCAGCAATTGCAAAAACAACAACAAAAACAACAACAACCAAATCAGCAAGTGGAGAAATAATAAAACCACCACAACAATAACACGCGAGCAGAAAGGAAGAATGAAAGAAAGAAAGAAAGAAAGTAAGAAAAAACGCAAGATAAACAACCTGACACATGAATAAAGAAAACATTAAACTAAAAATAATGACAAAGAAAACGATTTTGTTCTGGCTCGAATAGCTAGCTATTGTTGCCCTTTGAAACCCCAATTTCGCAGAAGCTGCGAGAACTGACCGAAGTCATTTACACATATCACAAAACTGTAACATTTTCTGCAAAACTTGTTTACATTTTTGCACTGTTGACATTTCATGGATAAAGTTGGATTCAAAATTCGGGAAAATGGCATCTTTTGGGAGATAAGCCCGTTTAACTTAGATAAAGCTGTCTTAAGGATGTTACCGCAGAGCGTGTTCACGTTTTCGTTGCTCATAGAAGAGGCGATGAATCACAAATAGAAAATGAAGTTAGAGGTCAGCTTGACCTTTATTGCGTGTCATCGTTTCTGCAAAACGTTGACACGCCCACTGAATTGATAATCTTTGGTTATTTTAGGCACCGGTGGTTAAAGATAGCTTTTTTTCCCCGCTTCGTAAACGATCGTGGTATAGTCGGCTACCTCACGTCTAGCAAGGCCTTTACATAGGGAAAAGGCATCCTCCCACTTAAAAATGTAAAACAAAATATACAGTCCGGCTGTTTTCTCTTCCAGAGTTACATAGGGTCATTGGTTTAAACAAGGCTGTATTCAATTGTTACCATGACATAAACAATATAAAATAATTATGGCATTTAGAATTTCTCACTCAAGCCTAGTGCTTATTCTAAGCAATCCTAGTAAAAAACAGGGTCATTGACTTCACTAATTCAGCATTTAGGATTTCTCACTCAAGCCTAGTGCTTATTGTAAGCAATCCTAGTGAAACATAGGGTCATTGAGTTCAATTATTCAGCAAATACATCTCCACTGTGCACAGTATACAGCGAGATTGTAGATACAAAAAATGCTGTTGATGATGTCTCTCGAAAAAGTCTGAATTTAGATCTTTCTGTGGTGATTAACACGTTCGAAGGACAGTATGTTAAGGAGACGAGAATGTCGTCCTAAGTATAGTCTGTTCGGACGGCTAGCGGAGGACGTTTTTAATTATAAAAAACCCAACATTTACATAGTGCTTAAGAAGAAAAGTTGTTCAAGACGATTAGTAAGCTTACTATCTTGTGTGAAAGGGTTAGGTACTATCCCTAATCGTGTTTGCTCTACCCTCGTAAATGTTTGACTGATACGACCAAAAACGGGAAAATGTCAACCCCGAATGAGCCTCGGTAGCACACCCCGCTGACCTCTCTACTCTGCCGGGAGCATGGTTTTTTTTCCACACCTCTTCAGATCCGTTTCGTTGCATTCCTCGGTCAGGTTCTGTACTAATTGTGAGTGGTTTTGCTCTTGATTTGCTTAAATTTACGTGTACAGGGCTTAAACTGCTTAAGTTTGAAACAAGTGATTTTAACAGAAGGTAGTACTAATCGTTCTAAACAACTTTTCTTCTTGGTCAGTATGTAAACGTTGTCTAGATTATTTTTAAATAATTTAAAACGTCCTCCGCTAGCCGTCCGGACATACTTTTTTTTATAAATATTGTTATTTGCAATGGTGCAAACTCCAATCATATCTGTCTATTCTTCGGATGAAGGCTAATTGTGCCCATATAAACTCAAAAAGTAACTTTCGTTTGTGAAGTCTCTGCATAAACTCTGTTTTTTGGTTTTTTTGATCACTCGCTCCCCCGCGAAAACCCAATGACGAGTGTGCCTGGAAGTTGCAGCTCATGAACGCAGAGGAGGAAGAAGATACCTCGCTGACTCTCTCACTGACTCTTTTTCACTATTAGACGCACTGGTGGTGCTTCCTTCGTTTTGCGAGGTATTCATCTTCACCAGACTAGTGGACCGATTAATGTCATCGTGACCTTAAGCTTTGCTCGCGAAACCAGGAAAGACAATAGCTATTATTACCTTGCTTGTCATATCACTTCCGTCTCGCTCTATCTCCTTATTTCTCCCTCCATTCCCCCCTCTCTCTGTGTGTGTGTCTCTCTCTCTCTCTCTCTCTCTCTCTCTCTCTCTCTCTCTCTCTCTCTTCTCTCTCTCTTCTCTCTCTCTGTATCTCTGACTCTGTCTCTGTCTCTCTCTCTCTGTCTCTCTCTCTCTCTCTTCTCTCTCTCTGTATCTCTGACTCTGTCTCTGACTCTGTCTCTGTCTCTGTCTCTGTCTCTTTCCGTCTCTCTCTGTCTCTCTGTCTCTCTGTCTCTTTCCGTCTCTCTGTCTCTCTGTCTCTCTGTCTCTCTCTCTCTCTCTTTATTATAGCGAGGTAAGATTGCAAGATCTCTGTTGAGGATTGACCAGACTGCAGCCATCGGCCACTGACACATTATTAAGCCAAAATATCCGATCGTTTTGGTATGAAATATTGACCAAGTAATGTTTTGTCCAGCCATACAAGATTGGAACAGCTTGACCTAATTGAGTTTTGAAAATGGCAGGTTGTCTTTTGTGATTAATCGATCGACTCGAATGCCCTATTTGTAGGTGTTGAGTTTGGGATAATCGCTGCTGTTTGTGTGTGTGTGTGTGCGTGTGTGAGTGTGTGTGTGTGTGTGCATGGAGTACGCGCAGATACGTGCATGCCGCGTGCGTAAGTGCACGTACATGCCTTCAAACGTGTATGCTTACCCTCCCACATTCCCTTCTCCCCCCGCGGGTTAGGGGGAAGAATTTACCCGATGCTCCCCGGCATGTCGTAAGAGGCGACTAACGGATTCTGTTTCTCCTTTTACCCTTGTTAAGTGTTTCTTGTATAGAATATAGTCAATGTTTGTAAAGATTTTAGTCAAGCAGTATGTAAGAAATGTTAAGTCCTTTGTACTGGAAACTTGCATTCTCCCAGTAAGGTCAAATATTGTACTACGTTGCAAGCCCCTGGAGCAATTTTTTGATTAGTGCTTTTGTGAACAAGAAACAATTGACAAGTGGCTCTATCCCATCTCCCCCCTTCCTCCGTCGCGATATAACCTTCGTGGTAGAAAACGACGTTAAACACCAAATAAAGAACATTCTCTTCCTACCCCTTTCACCCTCAACCCCGCCCCCAGCCCCCTTTCCCCAACTAGCTCTCGCGCGATCACGTCAAAAAGAACGAGAAGTGAATTGAACTGCTGTCATCGGCGCAAATGCATGAGGAGCATGCGCAGTGACTGTGCAATTCGATAGGGGAGGGAACTGCCGATGTTGGCATGCCTCATTTCTTCTCCCTTCCCTTTCCTTGTCATTGCGTCACCTCCGTAAGAGGGGGAAACACTGCTTCGCCTGTTTTCTTCTCAAGGCTGATTTCTCTACAAGGCTGATTTCTTCACAAGGCTGATTCCCTTTTCTCTCTTTCCTCTTCTTTCTTCTTCAACATACAATATTTCGCCTGTTTTCTTATCAAAGCTGATTTCTTCACAAGGTTGATTCCTTTTTCTCTCTTTCCGCTTCTTTCTTATTCTGCTGATTTTGTAACAAGGCTCATTCCTTCTCTCTTTCCGCTTCTTTCTTATTCTGCTGATTTTGTAACAAGGCTGATTCCTTCTCTCTTTCCGCTTCTTTCTTATTCTGCTGATTTTGTAACAAGGCTGATTCCTTCTCTCTTTCCCCTTCTTTCTTCTTCTTCATACCCTATTTCGTCTGTTTTCTTCACAATGCAGATTTCTTAGCAAGCTGATTCGTCATTCTCCCTTTCCCTCTTCTTTCTTCTTCTGCATACACCATTTCGTCTGCTTTCTTTAACATAGAGGGGGGAATCGAGACGAGGGTCGTGGTGTATGTGTGTGTGTGTGTGTGTG
>NW_027128305.1:0-20542 GCF_037325665.1 Littorina saxatilis
CCCCCCCCCCCCCCCAACAACAACAAAATAAAACACTCTATGAAGAAAAAAGAAAAAAACACCGTCGAGGAAAAATCACACAAGATAATATCATTGCAAATCAGTATCAGCTCCGCGGCGAATAAAAAGGCGCGCTCTGATTGGACCACTGCAGAGCGTGCAGCCACCGGGACTGGAATCGCAATGCACGCTGGGACCAGGCGGCGCCATGGCTTAGCCATACGTCTGTGATTCGGCGCAAGTGATACATTCCTACCATCAGGCGCCCTTCCCCGGGGATGCCTGTAATTGCCCGTAACTGCGTGCAAAACATTTGAGGGGAGAAAGCCACTTTTATACCGCTACCTCCCCTGGTTCCCCGGCTCTTCTGGCCAAATAGATCAAGATGCAGTTAACGGAGGGGAGTGACTGAGGCTGTGGTTGTGTGTTCAGTTTTAGGGACTGGTTTTTATTCTAATGGAATTCGAAATTTTGAGACTGTTTCTCGTGTTTATACACCTCCAGGGCTATCCTTGGCACAAAGGGTCAAAAATCCAAAAAATAAGCCCTTAAAAAAATATGCCCATATTTTTTAAAATATGCCCATATTTTTGAAAATAAGCCCTTATTTCTATAAATAAGGCCTTATTTTAGAAATAAGGCCTTAAGTATTTACAGCCATAAGGAAATAAGGGCATAATGAAATAAGGCCTTATTTCTGTTAAGGCCGAACTGAAATAAGGCCTTATTTCTGTTATGACCTTAAAAAAATTAGCCCTTAAAAAAATATGCCCATAAAAAAATAAGCCCTTAAAACAAATATGCCCATATTTTTCTGCGCATCGCTACTGCGCATCCGGACATTCGAAAGCGCGCGCAAACTCGCCTCTCGTTCAAAACATCCGTCATACCATCGAGCGGATACAGCATGGCTTCACGTATTCGAAAGCGCGCACAAACTCGCCAAAACCCCAATTCTCTTGCAATTTGCAATTTCAGCACAAATTCTTCTCAAAAATTCATCACGATCTCTGAACCCCCCATTCGCCATGTTTCTTATGAGAACTCTGCGCATGAGCGGCGCAACCGAATTCTATTCAGCTTCATGATTGTTAAAAAAAATAAGGCCTTATTTTTTTATGCCCTTATTTTTTCATGCCCATATTTTTTTATGCCCTTCCTTTTTATGCCCTTATTTTTATTAAGGCCTTACAAAAATAAGGCCTTATTTCTCGTAAGGCCTTATTTTCAAATAAGGGCTTATTTTTTTATGCCCATATTGTTTTAAGGGCTTAAAGATTTAAGGCCTTAATAATGGAAAAAAGGGCTTATTTCAGAAATAAGGGCTTATTTTCAAAAATATGGGCATATTTTCAAAAATAAGGGCATATTTTTTTAAGGGCTTATTTTTTGGATTTTTGACCCTTTGTGCCAAGGATACAGGGCAACCTGTGTCTGGCCTGTCTGAAAACACCTCCGGGTGAGGGGTTTTGCTGCCAGCGCAGCCGAGAGGGAAATTTTGTCTCTGCTCGCGCGTCAGCAAGCAGGATGTCTCTGAACTGTATAGCAACTATTATACCACAGCCTCCCCTGGCTCCGAGGCTATTTTGGCTAAATGCATCGAGATGTAGTTGGTATGGTGAGAGGGAAAGGATATGATGAGATGAGATAAGACAAGACAAGACAAGACACGACAACAAGACAACCGAAGACAACAAGACAAGGCAAGACAAGATAAGATAAGATAAGATCAGATCAGATCAGATAACTTTTATGTATAATTTATGTTCATCTTTTACATACAGATGGAACATTTTCTGTGAGTGCTATATGGCAACTTCTGTCTCAATGACTGTTTCTCTGATTAAAAGAGACTTTTATACCGGAGACACCAATTGGTAACAGGAAAGGTTGTGAGATTATCGGACCAAAGCCCTTTCAATCATTGATCAGAATCTACTCATGCTCAGGACCAGCGGAGAAACTTCAGTTTACAAAATAGTCCGATACATAATTATTTTCTGCTATGGTAGATTATTATCGTTCTCCAGCTATAAACCGATCAGCGGTTGACATTCAAGTGTCGCACTAGCTTTTCTGTTCGTTTGATCGATCGTTGAAGGTCCTTCTGGGTGGTCTTGTATTATTTTGTTGTTGTTGTAGAAATATTATCGAAGTCTCCCTCGATCACAAAATCGTATAAATATGCCATACCCCTTCAACATTTTACTTTTTTTTTAATTCTATTTTTTTTAAGGAAGGCGGGAGGCGGGGTTATTTTGAAGAAGACGAAAAGTGGCATGGGCGACGTTTATAGTTTTCACACACCAATTCATTCCCGACAGGCATCGCATCAATCCAGCATGGCGCCCACATGTCGTCTGCTCGACAGAACATGGCAGAGGCGGCCATTACAGAGGAAACACGCGGTCGTAAAGAAGACAGTCGAAGTCTAATACAATCTCTCATTCTCTCCTCGTGGTACTGTCTTCTAGCCAGCCCACAGTTGGAAGAGTTCGTAGACACAACCGTTTCTTTCCGTACCGCTCCACTAAGTCTGGCAGCGGCATACACAATTGTGTTTGTTTGCTCCTGTGATTTAGTCTAATACTCGTAAAATCTCTTATTCTATCCTCGCCAGTCCTGTTTTCAATTGCCAGCCTGGAATTGAAATAGTTTGTAAACACAACAGTGTCTCTCCGTACTCTATTAAATAAGAAAGCGGTATACACAACTGTCTTCGTTAAAAACTTAGTTTCTGTGATTACCTCCACCTTTCCTGTGTGGGTTATAGTGGCTGTTGGTTGACGATTACAATGCTTCATTTGTTGAGTGTCATTTCTTTTAGTGCTGTTTGCATTTTGTCGTTTGTTTGTTTTTGTGTGTGTGTTGTTGTTGTGGTTGTGGTTGTTGTTGTTGTTGTGGTTGTTGTTGTTGTTGTTGTTTTGCTTTTGCTGATCCAAGTTTGTTTGCAGTCCAGCTTTGCTGCAGGTTAAATTGTCCTTTGCTGTGCATTTTTATACCATTTTTGTTAGAATGTTTTGGTTTGTACGTGTTTATCTACATTGAATTTTCTTCTAGCGGCTCTGTCTCTGTCTGTCTGTCTGTCTGTCTCCCTGTTTTTCTCTCTCTCTCTCTCTCCACGGTTACCAATAGGGTCACAGACGAAGGCGAAGGCGCTAGATAGGATGTCGGCCGGGCCCCTGTTAATCAACTCCATTCGACTAAAACCGTAAGTTTCTTGACGTATAATCTTGAAGGTCTAAAACGCCTCTATGATCCAGATATAGGTTCATATCTATCAACATTTGATTTTGTGCTACTCGTGGAAACTTTTTCAATAACTTTTCCGACTTTGATATTCCCGATCCCGACTCATGAAGTATTTGTATCCCCAGGCATAAAACTGTCAGATAGTGTAACTGCACGCCTTTCCGGAGGAACTGCTCTGCTTGTCAGAAAAGAACTGTCCCGCTTTGTGACTAGAATAGAAACAGAATACGACAACATGATAATTCTAAAGTTGTCGAAGAGTCTCTTGGCCACAGACCAGGACGTGATCTTATTGGGTGTGTACGTGCCCCCAATCAATTCTGTGTATTACAGAGAAACGGACATTTCGAATGGCATAGCTGTCATTGAACATTGCATGATGGATATTATACAAGACTGTGGTGACCTCCCTTTTATATTAATTGGTGATTTAAATGCCAGAACAAGTTCGAGAAATGCGGTGCACAAAACACTTCTCGATGAGAATCTCGACATTTTTTCGATACACGAGGATTACGTAGAAAAAGACTGTGTGAAACGGAACTCAAAAGACAAAGAACTGAACGAATATGGTAAATGTTTACTCAGTGTCTGCGAACAGTTCGATCTGAAAATTTTGAACGGTGGCCAGGGTGACGAGCGTGGGAATTTCACATATATATCCACCTCGGGTTGTAGTGTGATTGACTATATTATTGTCTCCAGACTCCTCCTTGATTTGCACATCAGAGTGCACGTAGCGGAAAAAATTGAGTCAAAACATATGCCTGTCGAGTGCTACATTCAAATGCAAAGTGAAATACATGAGTTGGATAGAAAACAACCAGGGACGTATAGAATTGACAAACTCGTTTGGTGCCCTGATAAAAGGGAAGAATTTATGGCATGTGTAATTTCTGAAGAGGTAAAACACTGTTTTATTGAAGCAGAAAGCAAAATAGACATGGATGTAAATGCCTCGATTAGAAAGTTTACAGAAGGACTGCTTATAGCTGGAGAATGCATGAAAAAAAGTATAACAATAGGAAAAGAACGTAAACAGGCATGGTTTGATTTTGAATGCAAAGAGAAGAGGCAAGCTGTAAGACATGACTTACGAAATGTCCACAACGGTAATTTAGACAAACTTGTGTACACACAAAACAGAAATGAGTACAACGAACTTAACAGATGCAAAAAAGTTGCCCACAGACAAGCAACAATTGAACTGTTGCAAAAAAGTGGTAAAGATCCTAAAACATTCTGGAGAACCATAAGGTCTTTATCAAGGAAAACAACTAATGCTAACACAATAGAAACTGAACAATGGTATGAACACTTTTACAATGTATTCAACACATTCACAGAAACGGACGCAAACAATACTACTGTTGACGAAGCACAAGAGGTAGTAGATGAAAATGAACTAGAGACTACCCAGATGCTGGAATATGACATAACAGAAACAGAGGTTTACGAAGCCATACGAGCATTAAAAAATGGTAAAGCTGCAGGACCAGATGGTGTTATTAGTGAGCTTTTCAAAAATTCAGCTTTTCATGTTGTACCATTCCTAGCCCGGTTCTTCAACAAACTGTTTACATCAGGTTCATATCCTGAAGACTGGTCTGAATCCATCATTCACCCTCTTCATAAAAAAGGGGATATTAACAATCCAGACAATTATAGAGGCATATCATTACTTAATATTTGCAGCAAACTATACAGCTTTATCATAAACAAAAGACTAACTAGTTGGGTAGAATCCAACAACCTATTAAATGAAAGTCAAGCTGGCTTTCGTAAAAAGTACAGTACGACCGATCATATTTTTACTCTATTTGCTATGGTACAAAGACAGTTACTGTCACACAAAAAACTATACGTTGCTTTTATTGACTTCAAGAAGGCCTTCGACTCAGTAGACCGTACAAAGCTGTGGAAGGTGTTGCAAAGCAAAGGAATAAAAGGTAAAATGTACCAAGCCATACTTAGTATGTACAACGTTGTTAAAGCAAAAGTTAGGGCAGGAGCAGAGGTCACTGACCTTTTCATGTGTCCGAGAGGCCTGAAGCAGGGAGAAATAAATAGTCCAATTTTGTTCTCACTTTTCATTAACGAATTGGCGGACGAAATCAAGCGAAAAGGACGACACGGTATACAACTTATCCCAGATTTTATTGAGATATTGATTCTCATGTTCGCAGATGACGTTATTTTGATTTCCGACACTGTGTGTGGGTTACAGAACCAGATAAACGTGCTATACCAAACTGCTTGTAATCTTGGCTTGACTGTTAATTTAGAAAAATCTAACATAGTTATCTTCAGAAATGGTGGTCACATTGCAGCGATTGAAAAATGGATGTATGGCAATATCGAAATGGAAACTGTGAACATGTATAAATACTTAGGAATTTACTTTTCTACAAGGTTGACATTTTCTCACACGCTGAACGATTTAGCGCTGCGTGCAAGAAAGGGTGTGATTGGTATTTTTAAGGTACTGTGGACTCTAGGAGAAAGATCACCAAACATATTCTATAAACTATTCGACTCCCAGATCCAGCCCATGCTCAATTATGCGGCAGAAGTCTGGGGCCTTGATGCAGACCATTCACCTATCGAAAAGGTGCATCTGTTTGCCCTTAAGAGGTTTCTGAACACAAGCATGAAAACACCAAACACACTTGTGTATGGAGAAACTGGCAGACACCCGTTATTTGTCAACACGTTTGTTAAGTCCATACGATTTTGGTTGCGCATCCTGAAAATGCCTAGTCATCGATTGCCACAAAAAGCTTATAAAATGCTGCTTTATTTACACGAACAAAATAAAAGAACATGGGCGTCATCAGTTTGCTATGTGCTGTACAAATACGGCTTTGACCAAGTTTGGATTCAACAAGGCGTTGGAAATGAAAATGCGTTCATAACGGAATTCAAGAACAGACTAGTCACATTATACAAGCAAGAGTGGATAGAAACAGTACACAGTAAAGAACGATTCCTTTTCTATAGCACTTTCAAGTCAGCCTTATCTGTGTCTTCATACTTAAATGACCTGAAGCACGTCAAAGCAAGAAACTGCCTGATTAGGTTAAGACTTGGTGTCTCGCCACTCAAAGTGCATCGATTACGACACACTCGGTCGTCAACTGCTGAAGATTACTTGTGTCCATTCTGCGCAAACGAGACCGAAGATGAAATTCACTTTGTTTTGAAATGTCCAAAATATGCTGGTATTCGCGAGTACTACATACCTGCAAAATATTACAACCGCCCATCAAGCTTTAAACTGGCGCTACTTCTAGCGACACCAAACAGATCAATATTACTTAGACTTGCAACCTTCATCATGAACGCGTTTAAAATACGCAGTGAGTGGGGACAGTGAATATGAGATATTGCACGATCTTGTTTTATGTGTATGCTATTTTTGCTGCTTTCTGTCGATTGCTTAAAAAACAGTAATAAAGTTTTGTCTTTTTGAAAACGTTAATGTGATGCTATGTATCAGAGATGCAACGATTATGCATATAACTGCTTGCAGATTTGCGTGTGAAAGAGCATGTGAAGGGATAGATGGAGTGATGGATGACGGATGAATGGTTGGACAGTCAGACGGTTGATTAGATGGATGGAGGACAGAGGGACATGAGATGGATAGAAGGATGGATGGATGGATGGCTGGCTGGCTGGCTGGATGGATGGATGGATGGATGGACGGAAAGAGGACAGAGAGACATGAGTGAAGTGCGACAGAGACTGGATTTTGTGCTGATGCTTACTGTCCTTTTCCAAACGTTTTGCTGTTGTAAATGCCTGTTTCCACAGTCGTCATGTCGACTGTCATTACGATGATGATGATTTATTTTATTATGATTAATATTACAATGATTATTTTTCATGAAGCATGAATGATGAAAATGTGTACACCCAGAATTGAAATGGGCCCAAGGCCCAATCAATAAACCATCCAGACTCCAGACTCCAGACTCTCTCTCTCTCTCCCAATCCCTCTCTCTCAATCCCTCTCTCTCTCTCTCTCTCTCTCTCTCTCTCTCTCTTTCTCTCTCTCTCTCTATCTCTCTCTCTCTCTCTTTATCTCTCTATTCGTCTGTGCGTGTATGTCTGTCTGCTTGCCTGTCTGCTTGTGTATCATTCTGTCTGTCTGTATGCGTCTGTGTATCTGTGTGTCAGTGTGTCTCTCGCTCGCGCTCTCTCTCACTCTCTCTCTCTCTCTCTTTCTCTCTCTCTCTCTCTCTCCGTCTTTCAGTCTCTCTCTCTCTTTCTCTCTGCGTCTCCCTCTCTGTCAGTCTCTCTCTCTCTCTCTCTTTCTCACTCTCTCTTTCAAATAAAGACTTGTCATTGTCTATCTCTCACGCACACACACACACACACACACACACACACACACACACACACACACACACACACACACACACACAGTCTTTCGCTCTTTCAGTGAAGCTGATGTAGCTGAGCTATATAGGCGATAGCTCATTATCTTACTGCTAAATGGAAAACTTACACTTAGCATACATGCTGTTTCTATAGTGTGAGGATTTCGCTCGGATTTACTTTGTTCGGCAAAGTTCCCATCAACATTGTCATGACAGTTCTGACGATTTCCAAAAGTTTAAGGCAGTTCTTGGCCTCACCTTTTTTTCTACTTGGAAGATGTGCTAAAATGAAGTTTAAAGTTTTAGGAGACTTGGAAGGAGTATTGGTGTTTTGTCGACCGTTAAAGCAAAAGGAGATTGTTACTTAATCATCGGTGTAAACCGACTTTTGCAAGGTTTTTGAAGGAGAAGGCAAGTTCAAACAAACTCAAACTCGATTGATGATATTCGGCCCTTGCTGAACATGAAGTTGAAGTTGTAGAATACTTGGATAGGAGTATTGGCGTTTTGGCGACTGCTGACAACGAAGGATATCCATACTTATACATCTGTGTAAACCAACTTTTGCTAGATCTTTGAACGAGAAGGCAATGTCCTCTAACCTCTAACTCGATGTATGATATTCGACCCTTGATTAAAACAAATTCAAGATTTGGTGGCTTTTAATAAGTTGCAGTCATCATGAATTTTGAAGTTTTTTTTGTTTGTTACTGTGAACGTCCCTTGTCTCTTCGGAACACAGGGGCGGATTAGGGGGAGGGTGGGGGGGGGTACAGGGGTTTCGGACCCCCCCCCCCCCCCCCGGCTGTCATTTTTTTTTTAAAGAGATAATGAGTGGCTGCCGAGACCAGTTGATCATGTTTAAAATCAAGGAAAAGCCACAAGTTGTTTATATAATAGCTAAAATTCTTCAGCTTCAGGGGGGGATTTGCCCCCCACACCCCCCAACGGGGAGTTGCCCCTGTCTACCGACCCCTGGACCCTAGGTTGTAACACCCCCCCCCCTCCGCCCCTGGAACAGCTTAGCGTCTTCTACCTTTCATCCTCCTTCTCCTTTTATGAAAATAACTTTAGTGACCTGCAGAAAAGACTTACTTCTAATATAAATATTCGTATTATTTTTGTTTCGTGTTAAACATTGTCTTGTTCCATATATGTAAAGCATATTCGTTGTGTGTTTGTCATAAGTGTCGGATTTTTTTGCATGGTGTCAGCTTTCGCCAACCGTGAAACTGAAAATTCGGCGGATTTTAAAGAAGTTTCGGGGTTTTCTTACTATTGACGCCAAGCAAACCAAATCCCTGCCTTTGATAACACTTTCTGAAGTTGGAGTTCAGACACTTTTGTGAACTCGCCGCAGTCTCTGTTCTTTCTACTTGACCATCCGCCTTTGTTCTATTCCGTTCCGTTCCGTTCTCACTCTTCGACTAGCCCTCTTCTGTCTGCAACGACTGATAAGATCGAGGTCCTGGTTATCGCCTTCACACTGTCAGCGCCTTCTCTTTGATCGTTCGCCTGTAGAATGGACTGGCTGGCCAAGACCATTGAGATTGGTCATATTCTGCTATCAGCATCCCAGCTTCGTGCTAATCCACAGCCCGAACGAGGATTTTTTTCACGTATCCGCGAAAAGGTATTCCTCTGGGGTGAACGCTTATAATGAGAATGAAGATCTCTGCTTTTAAGCCGGCGTCCCAGATAAACAGATGACTTTGATATCAAATCAGTCCAGAGTCTCCAGGAGTTCAAGGCTGAATCATTCCTACGATCACGTGCTATTCATGTGTCTTACCAATTTTCACCGGTATGCTAAGGATCTATATTGTTTTCGAAAGCCTCGGAGCGACATAAACGTAACATTACTGAGCGTACGTGATTTGACTTCATCAGCTTTAAATATTGATGCTTGAGGAACAACAACAAAAACAAAAACAACATTAACAACAACAACAACAACCAGCAATTAACAAAACGAACAAAATACAATCATTTACAATAACATCAGCAACAACAACAACAACAACAACAACTACAACAACACAAGCAACGGTGAAAACACGGGAAATTCCAAGTTTGTTTACAATCCAGTTTGCGCGGTGGATGAATTGATACATCAATTGTTCTGCAATCGTACCGTTATTGTTTGATTTTCTTTTCTTCTGCTCAACCTTTATAATAATTCGTCAGCTGTTTTTACAGTCACGAACAGCAGTCACCAATCTGTGCTGACAACGGACTCATTTCATAAAGACAAACAAAAGAGAAGACGAAGGAGAAGGCAGAAGAGAAGAAAAAGAATCATCGCTGCACTTAAATCGGTCGGAGGTTTCTGAACTGGCTGTGGACGACTTTTAACGCTGGTTGTTTGCGAATGAAACGTAAATCATCTCTAGCCAGTGACAACTCAGTGATCGCAGACCAATGGACTCATTCGAGCAACTTTTGTCACCCCTAGTAACCCAACAACCCCCAACGCACCCCAACAAGATATTCCACGTAGCCTGGACTATCTTTGCCCCAACCAGAGATCTTGTATGCTACCCTCTACAAGATCTTTGCCCCAACCCTCACTAGCCCTCTGTGTGGCATTCTCAGGGCGACCAGCAGCGACCCAGGGGGTCGAGCACGACGTCTAAATACAGGCCGCACGCGCCCCCGAAGAGGCGTCCGTCTATCAGTCGACTCCGCAGGTTGTCTCCCTTGGCACAACATGCTTATCTCCCTTGCTGATGAAGCCGTCAAAATGGCGGAAGGCTCTTCATCATCTGACTCGGTAAAGGCCGGGTCCTCTTTCTTTCTTCCCCAAGGAGCTTCTTGGGGCGGTTCCAGATAAACGTCAGCTTCACTATTAAACTCCTAGAGGATCTCCTTCAGAAATCCCTCAAGTCTTAAAGATACGATACCTTTCTCCGCTCAATGGCCGTCTTGAGCGTCCCAATGGGTCCACCCAGGCTTAGTTTTACCTGTTAAAAGAGCATCCCTTCACCAAGATGCAAACACAAAAAACAGCCTGATTGATTTGGTTTCTGAGCAGGGTGGGAATTGGTTGTTGTTGTTGGATTTTATTACTGGTAGCGATACTGATCAATCTGCGTAATTAATTTAGCGGACAACTTCCAACCTGCACAGAAAGCGGCATGCAGGTCACTGAGTTTTGGTATGTGTCCAAGCGAAAAGAATATGACAGCTCATGTAAAACCTTGAACAGACCTGGGGTGATGTGCACAATCGTTTACACGGGAATGAAGGTATTTTTAACAAGAAGACAAGAAACGAAGACGAAGGAGAAGGAAGAAGAGAAAAAAAAACAAATCATCACTGCACTTTGCGTAGGCCGGGATTTCCAACCTGGCTGTGTGGCTTTTAACGCTTGTTGTTTGCAAATGAAACGTAAATCATGTCCAGTGACATGGTGGCCAGATATGGATGTTGTCAGCAGTTAACAGAGCTTTTATGTCTCGGAAGAACATTATTTAAAATGTTCCTTGGCATGTGCGTATAAATGGCGAACGAGCGCGTGATGAGATTTTCAATTCAGCGCATTATTGTTTTGATGTTAACCATGGAGGTTCCTTTTAAGTTATTTAGCAATTTTCCAAGTAAAATTATGCAGGAAATGTTTCTATCGCCCATCGCTCACTTATTTCGTTAGGAACAACACAAAAATGGAGCCAGTGTATTTTTTTGTTTTTAGTAATCCCAGTTCGTCACTTCGTTCGTTTGTGTGGTGGATGGGTCAGCTTGCGGGTACACTAGCAAGGGAACACTCTTTCACGACCTCAAAACAATCTAAGAAATGAGTATTTTAATTTAGTCCGCCATCGTGCTTTCTACTGTTATGTTTTCACTATAGGATTACTTAAAATAAGCACTATGCTTGAGTGAGAATCCTAAATGCCATAATTGATATATATTGTTTATGTCACGATACACAAAATGGAATACAGTTTTTTTCAAAACAAAAACAATCTGACTATGAGGTCTTTAAAAGTAGGGAGTCTTTAAATGGGGGTCAATTCACAGAGGTTATCAACAAAGGATCTTAAATGGGAAGGAGTCTTCAATCAGGAGGGGGGGGGTGTAGGGGGGTTCCACAGGTGTTTTTTTGTTTGTTTGCTTAACGCCCAGCCGACCACGAAGGGCCATATCAGGGCGGTGCTGCTTTGACATATAACGTGCGCCACACACAAGACAGAAGTCGCAGCACAGGCTGGCTCTGTAATGCCTCTCAGGCCTCGTTTGGACAACTCTTCAACTATTAGCTCAACATTATAATGGCAAATGCGCTTTTTCACATGGGCAGCGATTTTCAACCACGACATAACAACGTGGTCCGACACCAATCAATCGAGAGTTGGTTATAAGTTGTTTGTAAAAAATTGCCCATGTCATGAACAGCCATTACAGGCAACAGTAAAGGGTTGGAGGGGGGGTGACGGGGAGGGTGGGGGGTGGTAGTGGAGATCCGTCTGCCCGTTTGGCGGAAGCAGGGATGCGTGACTCGTCGTGCCGTTGACAGCAGAGACACTGGCAGTCATTCAAGTGTGTCACCACCACCTTTGTCTACGTCTGATGGGCCTGATAAAGTTGGTGAAAGCGCTCCCATATTTCATACCGTAATGGGCCACGCTTTCGCGGCTACACAGACACGCCCACTGAGCCCAGGTATATATGTATCTTGTCTGTATTCTGTGTTTAGCTTACCTGTTGGTAGTGGGTAGTGTGTATGTGTGTTGAGGATGGTGTGGTGCTGAGGTGTGTGTTTGTGAGGGGGGTGGGGGCATGGGTGTCCAATCGTGTGTGTGTGTGTGTGTGTGTGTGTGTAAGTGTGTGCGTGCATGTGTGTGTGTATGTATGTGTGTGTATGTGTGTGTGTGTGTGTATGGGTGTGTGTGTGTGTGTGTGTGTGTGTGCGTGTATGTGTGTGTGTGTGTGTGTGAGCGTATGTGTGTGTCACAGTGTGTGTGTAAATATATGTATGTGTGATTATTGCAGAAGTGAAGATTTGGCTAGTTTGTCATTGTTCAAAAGAAAAAGACAGGAACAGAGACAGATAGACAGGCAGAGACAGACACACAAACAGACAGCTAACTGTGAGAAAAGAAGATCAACAGACAGAAAAACACACACAAAATCACCACCAAACACTCACCAGGCAAATAAAGACACCCTACCATTTTCAACTCCTGTAGACCTTTTTCAGCCTTATCGGTACGCCAGATCCGGATCTGAATAGGGGAGGGATCGGGGGCCTCTTTAAACGGCATGCTCAAGGACAGGAGACGCCGATGAATCCTATAATTAATGAATTAGGGGGTCTGTGGCCGCGAGATTGTTAGCTCGACAGCTCCCTTGTTTGGTGTGCTGCTGACAGGCCGGTATTACTGCAAGAAGGGATGACAACGGCAGAATAGGAGGAAGGAGGCGTTGGGAGGAGTGTGAGAGAGGAGCGGTGGAGGGGGATGAGGTGGATGGATGGGGGGCCAACAGAGAGAAAGAGAGAGGAGAAAAGGAAGAGAGACAAAGACAGACAGACAGTCAGAGGGAGGGAGGGGAGAGAGAAATAGACAGACTGACGGACAGACAGACAGGAGGAGGAAGGGATAGATTCTGATAGAGAGACAGACAGACAGAGGGAGGGAGGGAGGGAGGGGAGAGACAGACAGACAGACATGCAGACTGTCAAACGTAAACCAATCCAGAGACAGACAGAGAAAGAGACAGAAAGACAGACAGACAGACAGATATACATAGGGAGGAAGCGAAAAGACAGATACACGGACAGACAGACAGACAGACAGAAGGAGGAAGGGAGGGAGAGAGAGAGACAGACAGACAGACAGACAGAAAAAGGGAGTGAGGGGGGGGAGAGTGAGACAGACAGACAGACAGACAGACAGACAGAGGGGACGGGAGAGATGTCGTGAGATGGGGTATAGTATGAAGCACGGAGAAGGGTTTAGAGAGAAAATAAAGGCGTGTAAAGCTCTATCTCCCGTTTTACTACAGCTAGGAATTAACCTATTGTTTTGCACACACCGTATGCACCCCAATTCCAAGCTACTCACCAGCTGTCGGCTCAACTGAACCCAGAGTACCAGAGAAACAAGTCTTCACCGAAGACAGACAAACAAACAAACAAACAAACCAACAAACAAACAGACGGACAGACTGAATCCTATGTATATACAACCCGTTTATACGGGTGCGCAAAAAGAGAAGAGGAAGCAGGTGACTGAGAACAACAAAGTAGAAAAAAAGAAGAAAACAAATACAACGAAAGAATCACATTGGTGTCACTGCTCGAAATTCGCCTTGTAAGGCTATGGAAACGGAAACTGCACGAATGGGGTAGGGGTCGGGTGGCTGCATGAGGGGGAGAAAGGGGGGGGGGGGGTGTCTTCCGCAGGTTTAAACAGAAAAGAGTGCAGAGAAGAATGAGTGCGTGGGCGTCAGGAGGAATTGGGGGCATGTTTCTTGAAAACGGTGTTGTTAAAAAAGTATGTTAAGAGAACATTTCTTCACTTTGGCTGTTAAAATGTGGTTGTGCACCTCTCTCTGTCTCTCTCGTCCCCATCTCTCTCTGTCTCTGTCTCTGTCTGTCTATCTGTATGTCTGTCTGTCTGTCTATCTGTCTGTCACTCTCTCTCTCGCTCTCTCTCTCTATATATATATATACCTCTATACATTTTGTTCAGCCAAATGATGATGATGATAATAATGTTGACGAAGATAATGATGATGATGATGTTGTGTGTGCGTGTGTATGTCCGTGTGTGTGTGTGTGTGTGTGTGTGTGCGTGTGCGGGTGTATGTTAGTGGAGGGGAGGGGTGTGTGCGAGTGTGTGTTAGATTGTGTGCGAGCGTGATTGCAGGCATACGGCGCGCGTGTGTGTGCGAGTCGACTTTTCTTTTCCTTTGTATTTTATTGACATACATGTGCATTTCAATGTTCTGTTATGCATTATGTATTCGTATAGGTAATGTTGTAGTTTGTAATACTGTATGATTGTGATTGATGATTGTCCTTTTATTGTCTCTATTTTTATGTCTTAGTTTAGCAGGGACAGATTGTAAGACTAGGCGTCAGCCTAAAATCTCTATCCTTGAGTGTAAGACTAGGCGTCAGCCTAAAATCTCCATCCTTGAGTAATAAAGTTCGTTCGTTCGTTCGTTCTCTCTCTCTCTCTCTCTCTCTCTCTCTCTCTCTCTCTCTCTCTCTCTCTCTCTCTCTCTCTCTCTCTCTCTCTCTTCTCTCTCTCTCTTCTCTCTCTCTCTCTCTCTCTCTCTCTCTCTCTCTCTCTCTCTCTCTCTCTCTCTCTCTCTCTCTCTCTCTCGTTTTCTCTTTCCCTCTATCTATCTATCTCCCTTTCGCACACATAACACAAGTTAAAAGCCCTGAATAGGATCCCATTGAATAAGCAATGATTGTGCAATAAAGCTATTACAATGTTTAAAGTGTTTCATAACTAGGTTCCTGAGTATATGCAAACATTATTTCACAGAGCTACCAGTCGGTATGGATCTCTTAATTTTATTCCACCTATTCCTCGCAGTGACCTCTACAAGTACAGTTTTTCATGTTCTGGAACTTCAGTCTGGAATTTCTTTCCCCAGAGTCTGAAATCTTTAAAATCCATCAAATGTTTTAAAACAGCGGTTTATACATAATTATTTAAGTAAAGCTTGAATTGATTTGAATGATGTTGATGATAAATGCTCTGCTTGCTTATTACTCGGTGCTTTTTTTCACACTCTCCCAATTTGTGTTTTAATTTTTTTAGTATATTTTCTTGATCATTATTATTTGAATCATTTATATGTAATAACATTTCTCTTATGCATGATTTTAATTAGTTCCCCTGATTATAAATGTAGTGATGTAATTCTATGTGCCCTTTTTACATTTTAAAAAACCCAACTTTTTCATGTTTTTATTTTAATGTTGTTTTGTTTCTGTTTTGTTTTGTATTTTTAGTTTTTTCTCTTCTCTTATCTATATTCCTTTTCATTTGATTTCCTATGGCTTGTTTATCGTTTGTTTGTTAGTCGTGTTGGTTTGTGTGTGTGTGTGTGACAGTGTGTGTGTGTGTGTGTGTGACAGTGTGTGTGTGTGTGTGTGTGTGTGTGTGTGTGGGTGTGTGTGTGTGCTCTTATGTTACCCTTTCTTTCTTCTATCCTTTCCTTCTTTCTTTGCTTTGTCGTCTGTTCGTTATATATATTATATATAATCGGAGACAGTTGGACAGACTCTGGTGTCTCCCTAGCTTTTTTTCTTGTTTTGTTTTTATTTACTCAATCCCTTTCTTTCTTTCTTTCTTTCTTTCTTTCTTTCTTTTCTTTTTTCTTTCTTTCTTTCTTTCTTTCCTCCTTTTCTTTTTTCTTTCTTTCTTTCGTTCGTTCTTTCTTTCCTTCCACATTTCTTTCTTTCTTTCTTTTTTTCTTTCTTTCTTTCTTTCTTATTTTCTTTCCTTCGTTCTTTCTTTCTTTCGTTCTTTCTTTCCTTCCACATTTCTGTCTTTCTTTCTTTCCTTTTTTCTTATTTCCTTTCTTTCTTTTTTACTTTCTTTCATTCTTTCTTTCTTTCTTTCTTTCTTTCCTCATCTTCCCGCCAGACAAATAGACCGTGTGTCCTTAGACCTGTCTGGTTTTGACAGCTTTGCTCCATGTCAGTCGCTCTCGGTGTCATGTTCTGGTCTTTACTTACTTTATCTGTCGCAATGGGGGGGGGGGGGGGGGGGGGGGTGACACGTCACATAAAACGTGACACATTAAATGTGGCAAGCTAAACGTGCAAAGAATGGCGACAGAAATTCGTTAAAACTCACAATAAACATCAATTAATTAATCAACCAATCCGTTCAGAAATTCGTTTTAATTCGGTTGAATACTGGACTGCTGTGGTTACTGGATTCCGTGCGTGGAACCTTTATCCACCCTACCCCAGTTTTTATATATAAAAAAAGCAACACCATATTGTTCTTGTGGTAGGTTTTAAAGAAACATAAACAATTACAAGACTCTACTTTTTTCTGTTTGTCGTTTTACTTTTGTCGAACCCTTGACTGTTGTATAGTCATGAAATTCCTTGTATGAAATCTATACCAGCTAGCCCATTCTTCAAGGCAAAGTCAACTACTGTCATTATGCAGGTCCTAAGTGTGGGTAAATATGGACCTCCCTTTGAAGACTTTTGAAAAACCAAGACTGATATGCTTATGGACGGGGCTGCTCTGTCCTACTCGTGTGCATACATATTATGTTAGTCACTGCATTCCCATCTGGGTCACTCTGACCCCAGACAGTGGGACAACTCTTTACGAAACGTGACGCGTCTGTCATGGTCTTCGGCCACACGCGTCGTATCCTGGTCCGAGTTGTTGCATTAATGAGTATACAGGTCAGTTAATTAGCATTACTTATAATCAAGCCCGAATCATTGCCTTTGACTAACACTATTAACAACTAAAGTCGTGCCTTGGTCCAAGGTGTTGCTTTAATTGATACGAGTCAGTATAAGCATGGCTCTAAGCAAGCTTGAATTATTGTCTATGAGTGACTTCATTAACACATGTACAGTCGTGTCTTTGTTTCGCAAGCGTGGAGGTGGGGTGGGAGGGGGGGGGGTTGACTTGTTCATGTGGGTTGTCGGTGTAACTAATGAAACAATGTTTCACGGTTGGGACAGCAGAATTAGTCTCTGTCCATTTCGTCTGTTATCAGACAGACCCTACTATCAAGTTTTTGTGGGTGTTTTTTTTAACACAGTTCCAGAGAATTGTTGTCATAGTTTCATTCAAACAATGTTTCCTTTTATTGTAAAAACGTTAAATCTATGGCCATTTTGCACAAGAGTACGCAAGAAATAACCAAACACACAACAACAACAAAAACAGACAACAACAACAAGTTACAACGTATGAACCTTTTCTGTGTTACAGACCGTAAGCTGTAACTCTTAATGGTAATGACATTCTTATTTTTTTTATCAATCTTCGTGTGTCATGAAAACGGACGACAAGGTACTCCCGCAGTTAATGACATACCATTCCGATACATGCACAACCTGGCGGTGATTGTACGATTCATGTTCTTACTTGTGATATGTTGAAGTCACTAACTTCGTTCTCGAAATTATTTGACACTTGCTCGGGAGACATGCAGAAGAAGGTTAATTTTGTTCACGTGACCACATCACGTCTTTTCGATGTTTGTTGTTGTTGGTCTGTTGTTTTATTTTTGATTTATGATGTCAGAGATTCCACTTCGAAAGATGTCAGAAAGATACCGTCGTCTAGTGTGTTTTTAATCAATATTGCATCTCTTTAGAAAAACAAATCGAACAATATAAGATAATGGAGCAACATTAAAGGCAAAAAAAAAGTCTCTAATATCGTGGGAGGCCTTCATTTAATGGGTGACATTAAGAACATGATTTGTTCTGATTAATGACATGATTGTGCTTGCTTCTTGTGTGGTCCATGCTGCTGAATAAATAAACATCTGATGACCTTGTGTGTCGGGCCGACTTTGGTAGACAGTGACATGTAAATTAAGGCTTTAAACACTGTTGTTGATGTTATAACTGACGTCGACTTGGTTAAATTAAAGAAAAACTAAAGGAGCTCTGTGTGTGTGGTAGGGGGCGGGCGGGGGGGGGGGGGGGCGTGTGATTGGGCCATGTGTGTGTGTGTGTGTGTGTGTGTGTGTGTGTGTGTGTGTGTGTGTGTGTGTGTGTGTGTGTGTGTGTGTGTGTGTGTGTGTGTGTCAGGGGCGGATCACATTGTTTTTAAGGGGGGGGGGGGGGTCCAAATTTCTTTTACGGACAGATCGACAACGCGAAGCGTTTAGCTGAGGGCGCTAAAAAAAAACTTCCCCTAAAACACCTTCCAAGAGTTAATTTAAGAAGTCAAATTTGGATCAAAACAAGGAAAATTGACCTGAGCCAACAATTTACCCAACTACCTTTCAAACCTGTCATTTAGAAGACTAAGGCTGGCTCCTAGGGGGTTCCGGAAAAATGTTGATATAAACAAGAAGAATGGAGCAATCTGGTGCAATCTGAGCCATTATTCTTTTTTTATTTTCTTTTTGTTGGGGCTGTGGGGGGGGGGGAGGGGTCCGGAAACCCCCCTGGATACGCCCTGTGTGTGTGTGTGTGTGTGTGTGTGTGTGTGTGTGTGTGTGTGTGTGTCTGTCTGTCTGTCTGTCTGTCTGTGCGTGTCTTTGCGTCTGTCTATGTCTGTTTATGTGTGTCTGTGTGTCTGCGTGTAAGTATGTGTGCGACCGTCTCCCTTGCATATAAAAAGTTGAACCTGCCTTTGCGAATACCTTTCCAAGGCGACCACTTATCCACAACGGCCACTCCGAAGGACCCCAGACGAGTTGTCCTTCTATATACATAGGCCTGAGTCACCTTTCCATAGCGAGCACCTGTCTATAACGAACATGTTATGTGGATCCCTTCGGTGGTCGTTACAAACTGTACTTGTATCAATGTGCCCTTGCATGCGATGTGCCAAATCCGCCCGATCGTCTGAACATTCGTGCGGTACTAAATAATCTGGGCGCACAAACTTAAAGGTACTGAACTTGTCAAATCCAGGTGCACGGAGCCCCTGGGGCTTTTAGTCACACCTCAGGCAGCTATCCGTTCGAAGAACTACCAAGTTTCATTGACTTGCACCCAAAGAGTCAAGAACTGCGATTATTTTACGAATTAATTTCGTACTCGGACCCGGCTGGTCTTGACCTATTTTGGGATCTAAATTTAGGTCAGGTAGATCACCACATCATGCACAAAAAGACACGTCACTAGCAAACTATGTCAGACATCATCATGAGTTTGTGTAAAACAAAATGGAGGCCGGAATCACTCAGTTGAATCGAACTCCGACCAAACACCACGTAATAACTAGGTTAATTTATGCACTCGCGTGAACAAGAAACTGTCGAGCTTCACAGATGTCGTCGTTGGGTAGTTTTGGGTTTGTTTTACTACCATAGGAGGATTTTTGAACTGTAAATGCACTCAGCTGCAACAAAAACACAAAACGAAGGCTGTGAGCTGCACTGTGCCTTTAAGAAGATACGCGATTGAGCATACCTCGAAGAAGAAGCAAACATGCAATACCTTATAAATTATAAGACACCAGACATTTTGCTGTGTTTGTCACTCGCTTTCCTTGTTTTTGTCCCTGTTGTTTTTTGTCTGTCTCTTTCTGTCTGTCTGTCCCATTCAAAATTATCCATTTGATTTTTAATTTTATTTCGTTTTATTGTTTCCCATCTATTTCAAGTTTGATGTAAATAGTCTGAGTTTATGTTGTATTATTCTGAGAGAGTTGTTTTGTTCAAACTGAGTGATTGTGTGAAAGATTTTATTGATCCATGTCAGTTTGCATACAGGAAAAACAGGAGTGTTGATGATGCTGTGTTGAATGTTTTAAACAAGATCTACTCTCATTTAGAAAAGCCTGGCTCTTATATTCGCTTGATGTTCTTTGATTTTTCCAGCGCTTTTAATACTATACAGCCTCATTTAATGGCGGAGAAGCTTTTTTGCATGAATGTCCCAGCAGCCACCATCCTCTGGGTTATGGACTACCTGACAAACAGGCCACAGTATGTTAGGGTGGGGGGGCAATCAGTTTCAGACACAATCTGCACAAACACAGGGGCACCACAAGGCACAGTACTCTCACCTTTTCTTTTTTCTCTCTACACAGCAGATTTCAGAAGTTCTAGTGACTCCTGCCCCATAACCAAGTTTGCTGACGACACTGGACTGACCGGACTGCTGACTGTTGACGACGACTCTGACTACAGGCAGGAGGTAGATAGGTTTGTGGGGTGGTGTGAAAACAACTATTTAGAGCTTAATGTGGGGAAGACAAAGGAAATGA